>NC_050574.1:147367736-147450236 GCF_011100635.1 Trichosurus vulpecula | reverse complement strand
GGGTCCACTTGAGGTTCTACTCAGGCAATCTGAGTATCCATCAGTCAATCAACAAACATTTATTAAATTCTTAACATGTGCTGACACTATGCTAGGTGCTGGAATATAAAAATAAAAATGCAACAACCCTTACATTCAAGGACATTACATTCTGCTGCAAGAAAACACACCCATACACATATGCATGTGTTTGTGTAAATATGTGTGCATATAGGTATATGTATATCTATATATACATATATACTCACATATGCATATATGTGTGTTTATATACAATTATGTATAAATATAGGAATAAAACTAAGCTTATGGTTTCATTGGTATAGAACATTTCTGATGAGAAGATTCCTGCTACCACTGCAGGTCAGTCCCTACTCTGTAGTTTGGAGAGTTACAGGGAGACCAATGAGAAAATTATTGCAATAGTCTAGGTGAGGACTGATAAGGGCCTTAAATCAGGTGATGGCTTTCTGGGTAGAGAATATGTGAAGGATGTTATAAAGGTTAAATTAACAAAAATTAACAATAGCTTGGATATGTGGGGATAAGGGGGAGTGAAAAGTAGAGGGTGACTCTGAGGTCGTAAATCTGGGTGATTAGAAGAAGAGTGGTGCTCTCAACAGAAATGGGGAAGTTTAAAAGGGGTAGTTTTGGGGAAAAAAAGATATTGAGTTCCATTTTGAACATGTTGAGTTTGAGATCAGAGACAGAGACAGACACACACACGTATACAGAGAGAGAGAGAGAGAGAGACAGAGAGAGAGAGAGAGGCAGAGAGAGAGAGAGACAGAGAGAGAGAGAGAGAGAGAGAGAGAGAGAGAGAGAGAGAGAGAGAGAGGCAGAGACAGAGAGACAGAGAGAGACAGAGAGAGACTAGGGCCGATAGGTTGACTGAATAGAGATAATTAAAGCCATGGGAGCAGATGAAGTTAACGAGAGAAGGGATTTAGGATAAAGTCCTGGGCAATGCCCACAGTTTGGAAATGAGGATGATGATCCAGTAAAGGAATTTTTTTAATATGGCATTCTAGTTATGGGTACTATCTCGCCAAGTTTCAGCTGCTTAGCACAGCCCTTAGCATAGTGCTTGGCGTGTAGTAGGCACTTAATGTTTTTGTAATTGAGTTGAATTATACCTTTGGGATCAAATTGGCTTCCTTGCATTGTTGTCTTTAGTTTGCCTTGCTTATTAACTAGACTTCGTATGTAGATATCTCAGTCTGTGGGTTTTATTGCTGGTTTCTTTCCTAGATTTTGCCACCAATAAATTTTTGTATATGTCTCCTGCTCGTCTTCTTCTTACGTTATGCCAGCTTCCCATGGTATCTAGTTTGGTGGCTATACATGGGCAATTTCTCTCTTCCCCTTTCCTTTAGTAGAAAGTCCCAATGATTGAGCTCCTAAGACTCTATGCAAATACATTTTTATAACCCATTGGAGGTCCATCTATAACCAATAACCCACCATTCCTATTGTAACCTATTATAAGACTTAAGGATCTTTTTTTAAGGTCTACTCCCAGTGATGTCAGGTTCTCCAGAAAGCTGGCTACATCTCCCTACCTAAGGTTCTATGGATGCCCTAAGGGGATATGGGACTCTTTTCTAATGCTGCTAGCTCTGACCACTATTCTGGTGTGCTTCTTGCCTCCCCCAATTAGTTATCAATTAGTTATTTCTTCAATATCATTTAACCATTGCCTAAGAACTTTTCAGTATTTATTACCATTGATTACCACATCGGTACCATTTAACCAATTAACATCAGTTAGCCTTTACAAAATATGTGTTTACTTAGATACAAAGAAATACAAACACATCTCACTTAATTAGGAGCATACTCTTCTCTATGTTTCCTTGGTCCTTTGGGAGAGTGGACTCAAACTTGAAGTGGTTGCTACAAAGAATTTGTTCCCCCATATCCACTTCCTAATTCAGCTAATGGATGAAGTTGTTCCCATGTTTGTAGAAACTTGCATCTTGGAGTCAATCCACTACTGGGTTGGGCCAGGCAGGTCACTTAAAGCTTTGTTCCTCATCAGGTTTGACTGCCAGTAACTCTTGCATGGACTCTAGCTCCTAGATCTCTTGTGCTTTCCTGACCTTTTGAAGCTCAAAAAGCCACAACCTATTCTGTTCTGTCTCCAACATTCTTTCACCTAAGATAGGAAAGAATAAACACAACAAAGGCAGAAGAAACAGCAGGACCATATGCTCATGGCTTTATGTTGACCTGGATAAGGAGAGTAGACCCATGGCACTTCTCCCATTTGGAGGCTGCCTCTTACTCAAATGAAGCCAGGCAGGAAAGAAATTGTTTCCTCTTATGGGAGTCTTTTGTATGTATGCATAGTGTTAACTCAGCAGCTAAACAAGAAGGCATGCAGTAAATGGGCAGAAATAGTCACAGAATAGCTGTGCTCTCCCTGAAGTTCACTTGTGCATGCTCAGTAGGCCTGGGCTCTCATTGGCCAATCTTTCACTATACTGTATTTTAAACCATTATCCAGAAATCCAAATCCCATTCTCAGACACACTATCTTAAGCAGCTGACTAGTTCCTATATCTATCATTATCATTATCTAAAGCGGACAGCTAGATGGTGCAGTGGATAGAGTGTCAGGTCTGAAGTCAAGAAGACTTCTCTTCCTGAGTTCAAATCTGGCCTCAGACACTTTCTGGCTGTGTGACCCTGGGCAAGTCACTTAACCCTATTTGCTTCAGTTTCCTCATCTGCAAAATGAGCTAGAGAAGGAAATGGCAACCACTCTAGTATCTTTGCCAAGAAAACTCCAAATATAGTCATGATGAGTTGGACATGACTGAAACAACTGAACAACAACAAAAATCTGGAGAAGATTTTGCCTTTTATCAGCAGTCGTAATGAAAAAACTATCTGTGCCCCTTCAAACCTTCTCTTCCCCCCAAGTTCTTTATCATATTTAACAATGCTTTTAAGTTCCATGTGGTCATGCAATTCTTGTCTATTTTAATCATCAAAAATAGATAATTACCCAAAGGTCTAATGATTATAGGATTGGGTCTCCATCACTTTCCAAACATATAAATTGTTAATATCAAGTTATCAAAGGGATGCCTTAGTGCTCCTCAGCAAAGATACACCAAATACCACTTTTTGATTTTTTCTTACTCTGAGATAGCTTTGGATTTGTGAATCACTGCTTCTTTCCCTATTTTATGATATTTCCTCCCTCACTGTTCAATTATTTCAATCATGTCCAACTTTTCATGACCCCACTTGGAATTTTCGTAGCGAAGATACTAGAGTGGCTTGCCATTTCCTTCTTCAGTTCATTTTACAGATGAGTAAATTGAAGCCAACAAGGTTAAGTGACTTTCCCAGGATCACACAGCTATTAAGTGTCTGAGGCTGGATTTGAACACAGGTCTTTCTGGCTCCAGGCGTGGCACTATATCCATTGTGCCACCTAGTGGCCCGATGTTAAAACACTGGAAATAATGTAATAAGTGATTCCTAAGTTACAGTAATTTCCTCAGTTTTTCAGTCATTTCTACAACCCATTGATTAATGAGATCAGTGAATCTCCTCAGAATCCACTCTGCCTGAGGGACTTATAAAAACCGGGTTCCCCTACTACCAGCCTCACCTGCAGGACCTGGAGAAATCACGTAAAAGGATTAAGGGGCAAGAATCCAGATACTACATAAGCTGGTAAGAATTCTGGGGCTCGCTCTCTTCAGTTGTCTGTAAGGTGCTTAGTTCTTCTTCAGAAGCTAAGGCCGCATTGGAGTGACCCCTCACTTCAGCCAGCAGCTAGCACCACCGTAAACAAGTCTCCTTAACCATCTGCTTAAAGGGCTGTCTCCAAGCTTGCTTGCATCTACTCTGCCCTCATCCTTCACGAATGAGGTTACCATCACAGAGGATAAAATCAATGCCCTCACTAAAGCAGCAGGTGTAAATGTTGAACCGTTCTGGCCTGTATTATTTGCAAAGGCCCTATCCAATGTAAACGTTGCAAGCCTCGTCTGCAATGTAGGAGTTGGTGGACCTGCCCCAGCAGCTGGTGGTGCTGTCCCTGCTGGAGGGGCTGCTCCTGCTAGCACAGCTGCCCCAGCTGAGGAGAAGAAGAAAGAGGAAGCAAAAAAAGAAGAATTCGAGGAGTCCGATGATGATGTGGGCATTGGTCTGTTTGACTAAATATTTTTTGTAACATTAAATAAAAAGCTTGACAATTAAAAAAAAAGAATTCTGGGGCTCTGGGCTAGTACAAATTCCCCATGGGGTACACAGTATCAAACTAATGTGTTATGTGCTCTGTCTCTTAGACTCCAAGGGACAAATTCAATTGTACTCAGACTGCTGGTTTCTGAGTTTCATACTCTGTGTAATTACTCACATAAGTATAATTACCCACAGGTGCCCTAGGCTAATCTGTGCCACACATACACTTTGCTTCCGCTTAAGAAGCCTGTGCTGCCACTAGGATCTGGTTGCTTTGTTTTCGTGTTGATTTGACAACCAGTTTATTTCCCTTTTACTTCTCCATGCTCTCCCACTTTTAGATCCTCCTAACCTCTGTGCTTAGCAGCAACACAGCACAGTGGTTAGACAGCAAACCTTGGAGACAGAAAGCTCCGGGTTCGATTCCTTTCTGACATAGACTCACTATGTGACTGTGTTATATAGTGTCCCAGGTAACTTTCTAATAGTAAATTATAGATGAGTTGCTAATATGCATTGGTGGAAGGAATTTGTACATTGGGAATTCCACATAGAGGAGGAGGACCAGCACCTTTGGTGTGAGGGCTTGCCAAACTCTTTTCAGGGCTATTCATCCACCTTTGGTGTCCAACTGTCACCCACCTCTTACCTGTGGCTCCAAGAAGCTGTAGCATCTGCAGTGGCCACACACCATGGTAAACCATCTTTCAGACAAGCTAAACCTGGTTAAGGGTAACCAGCAGGCTTCAAATCTGTTACTGAGTTAGGGGGGATATCTACCCCAATCATGTGAAAATTTTTTTCCAGTGGAATGGGCAGATGAGAGCAACTTGTTCCAACAGCCATGAAGGGGTCTGAAGCAGGCTCTATGAAGTGTTTAGAGCTTGGTCAGGCATTGAGGATACCAAGGTCATCTACTGCATGCTGGGCCATCACCAGTTGTATAGACTTTTGTCCTGCCACTGGACTTTGATGATTCGTGAAGAAAGTGGGGCTGATGATTTTGTATAATTCTGCCTCACTTAAATAGTTAATGGGAAAGGCAAAACAAGATATCACCCATGATGTCGCTGGTCCTCTTTGAAAACAAAAGATTATGTACAGTTTTCAAAGTTCAGTGGTCTTGAAGTTTGAATGAGGTTTGAGTTTACAAAGTGTAGTATAAGGAAGCAAACGCAGCAAGACAACACAGCAGACATGGGAGTCAACAGAGGAAAGGTAAACACAGCTAGTTTTATTGGGAGGAAATGCAATGAAGACAGTCAAGGATGGTGAAAACAGGCATTTTTATAGGAGCTTTATCTGGGTCAAGTATGTCAAGGTTTGGGGAGTGGTGCTAATTAATGTTGAGGGGAATAACTGGGAAATCGGCAGATAGTCAACATTTAAACTACCCGCAGAGAAAAAGGGACTTTCCACCTTCATTGTAGGTCTTACTTTGATGGGGGTGATTCAGGAGATTTGAGCCTTCCTGCTGTTTCTACATTGAGTGAGGCTACCTAGAAGTCTGCTGAGGTCCTTACAAGAGGAAAGATGGATGGGGGTGTAAATAGACTCTAGTATGTTGCCAATAGTGCCTGTATATAAGAAGTGACATAGGAAACACAGTCGAGTCCATGTAACATTGGAAAACCAGGTCCAACATATGGAAAGAGTAAGGGATAAGACATGAAGGACAGCAGCTTGAGTGCTGCATTAGTATGGCGAAATATTAAAAGAACTAGAGGAAGGTCTTCAGCACTTTGAGTAAATAGGTTATGGAGTATTTCATAGAAAGATGAGGCCAAGATTTATGTGGGGCAGGAAAGCATGTATGGTCTACTAACTGCCCTTGTGGAGACGGTAACCATTTCCATGATAACAAGGGCCAGCTGACCTACTGAAGTTTATTATGAGCTATTTTCCACTAAAACCTCTGTGAATAGGATTGGAGGCCTTTACCTCATTTCACAAATAAAACTGGGGATAAAGAGGAAAAAAAATCTGAACTCTTGACTTCATAGTGTGTTAGATTCCTGGAGCCACATTAGCTGCCATCATTTTAAAAAAAATTCTCTTGTGTTGTATCATATTTCCAAGCTCCATAAATCGGTAGCTTCTAGCAACTCATCGAGGGTATTCTCCCCTGCTGCCTCCACGGAGTTCTCTAACATCTTCAGAACAATTGAAGGGTACAGAGAGGGACAATTTCTTCCTTAAAGGAATTTATCATACCTTTGGAGAGAATAATAACGTCTCACATTTCTATAATGCTATAAGGGTTGTGAAGTATTTTATGAATATTAGTTATTTTATCCTCACAACAACCCTAAGAGTTGGTGCTATTATCATGCCCATTTTATGATGAAGGAACTGAGGCAGACAGACATTAAGTGACTTGCCCAATTTCGTACAGCTAGTGTCTGAGCCGTCTTTGAACTCAGATCTTCCTTATTTCAAGTGCTGTGCCATAATATAAATACTATACAAATCACATATAGAAACCTATCATTACACAATCACAAAAATGATTGGGATAAAATGTCTGAATTTAGTTTAGTAGTATAGAAAATAGAAGTGATTAATCTGACAATGTGAAAACTTTTTTTAAAGGAGGGTCATAGATTTAGGGGTGAAAGAGATCTCAAAGTTCATCAAGTGTAGTCAGATAGGCCTTGAGTCATGGTTTTAAATCTTCATTTTGCTTTAGTTGTATTAAGATCCAGGCCTGTGTGTGAATTCCTCCTATCTCTTATTAAGGGCAGCTAGGTGGTGCAGTGGATAGAGTGCCAGACCTGAAGTCAGGAAGATTCATCTTCCTGAGTTCAAATCTGGCCTCAGACACTTACCAGCTGTGTGACCCTGAGCAAGTCACTTCACCCTATTTGCCTCAGTTTTCTCATTTTTAAAAATGAGCAAGAGAAGGAAATGACAAAGCAGTCTAGCATTTTTTTTATTTTTCTTTAAATTTATTTAACATATTTAGTTTTCAGCATTGATTTTCACAAGAGTTTGGATTACAAATTTTCTCCCCATTTCTACCCTCCCCCCCACTCCAAGATGGCATATATTCTGGTTGCCCTGTTCCCCAGTCAGCGCTCCCCTCTGTCACCCCACTCCCCTCCCATCCCCTTTTCCCTTCCTTTCTTGTAGGGCAAGATGAATTTTTACGCCCCATTGCCTGTGTATCTTATTTTCTTGTTGCATGCAAAAACATTTTTGTTTGTTTTTGAACATCTGTTTTTAAAACTTTGAGTTCCAAATTCTCTCCCCTTTTCCCTTCCCACCCACCCTCCCTAAGAAGTCAAGCAATTCAACATAGGCCACGTGTGTATCATTATGTATAACCCTTCCACAATACTCATGTTGTGAAAGACTAACTATATTTTGCTCCTTCCCAACCCATCCCCCTTTATTGAATTTTCTCCCTTGACCCTGTCCCCTTTCTAAAGTGTTTGTTTTTGACTACCTCCACCCCCATCTGCCCTCCCCTCCATCATCCCCCTCATTTTTTTTAATCTTCTTCCCTCTTCTTTCCTGTGGGGTAAGATTCCCAATTGGGTATGTATGGTATTCCCTCCTTAGGCCAAATCTGATGAGAGCAATGTTCACTCATTCCCCCCTCATCCGCCCTCTCCCCTCCTCCCGCAGAACTGCTTCCTCTTGCCACCTTTATGGGAGATAATCCATCCCATTCTATCTCTCCTTATCTCCCTCTCTCAGTATGTTCCTCTCTCATCCCTTAATTTGATTTTATTTCTTTTAGATATCTTCCCTTCATCTTCAACTCACCCTGTGTCCGCTCTCTCCCTCTCTCCCTCTCTCTCTCTCTCTCTCTCTCTCACTCTCTCTCTCTCTCTTTATATATATATATATATATAGATAGATAGATAGATAGATACATACATACATACACATAGATATATACATACATACACATTCATCCATATATATACATAAACATATATATATGCATATTCCCTTCAACTACCCTAATACTGAGGTCTCATGAATCATACACATCATCTTTCCATGTAGGAATGTCAACAAAACAATTCACCTTTAGTAAGTCCCTTGCAATTTCTTTTTCTTGTTCTTTTTCTTGATTACCTTTTCATGCTTCTCTTGATTCTTGTGTTTGAAAGTCAAATTTTCTATTCAGCTCTGGTCTTTTCACTGAGAAAGCTTGAAAGTCCTCTATTTTATTGAAAGTCCATATTTTGCCTTGGAGCAGGATACTCAGTTTTGCTGGGTAGGTGATTCTAAGTTTTAATCCCAGCTCCATTGACCTCCAGAATATCGTATTCCAAGCCCTTCGATCTCTTAATGTAGAGGCTGCCAGATCTTGGGTTATTCTGATTGGGTTTCCACAATACTCAAATTGTTTCTTTCTGGCTGCTTGCAGTATTTTCTCCTTGATCTGGGAGCACTGGAATTTGGCGACAATATTCCTGGGAGATTTCTTTTTCGGATCTATTTGAGGAGGCGATCAATGGATTCTTTCAATTTCTATTTTGCCCTGTGGCTCTAGAATATCAGGGCAGTTCTCCTTGATAATTTCTTGAAAGATGATATCTAGGCTCTTTTTTTGATCATGGCTTTCAGGTAGTCCAATAATTTTTAAATTATCTCTCCTGGATCTATTTTCCAGGTCAGTGGTTTTTCCAATGAGATATTTCACATTATCTTCCATTTTTTTATTCCTTTGGTTCTGTTTTATAATATTTTGATTTCTCATAAAATGACTAGCTTCCACTTGCTCCAATCTAATTTTTAAATTAGTATTTTCTTCAGTGGTCTTTTGGACCTCCTTTTCCATTTGGCTAATTCTGCCTTTCAAGGCATTCTTCTCCTCATTGGCTTTTTGGAGCTCTTTTGCCATTTGAGTTAGTCTGTTTTTTAAGGTGTTGTTTTCTTCAGTGTATTTTTCAGTATTTTTTTTGGGTCTCCTTTAGCAAGTCATTGACTTGTTTTTCATGGTTTTCTCACATCCTTCTCATTTCTCTTCCCAATTTTTCCTCTGCTTCTCTAACTTGCTTTTCCAAATCCTTTTTGAGCTCTTCCATGGCCTGGGACCAGTTCGTGTTTTTCTTGGAGGCTTTTGGTGTAGGCTCTTGCACTTTGTTGACTTCTACTGGCTGTATGTTTTGGTCTTCTTTGTCACCAAAGAAAGAATGCAAAGTCTGAGACTGAATCTCGGTGTGTTTTCGCTGTCTGGCCATATTCCCAGCCAACTAACTTGACCTTTGAGGTTTTCAGTGGGGTATGACTGCTTGTAGACTACAGAGTTCTATGTTTCACATTTGGGGGGGATGTGCCAGCTCTGCCACACCAGCACTGCTCCTTCCCCAACCCCCAACCTGGACTGGGCTTAGATCTTCAGCAGGCTGTTGCACTCCTGCTCTGATCAGCCACTTAATTCCTCCCACCAGGTGGGCCTGGAGCAGGAAGTAACAACAGCTGTAGCTGCCCTACCCCCGCTGCCCCCGGGGCTGGAAGCCGAACCGAGAACCTCGAACTCCTTCTACTCCCGCAGCTTTTCCCACTAACCTTCTCCGCAGTCTTTGGTATTTGTGGGTTAAGGAGTCTGGTAACTGCCGCAGCTCACTGATTCAGGGCGCTAGGGCCCCCTCCGCCCGGCTTCTGGTCTGGATGGTCCACACCATTCAGGCTGGGTTCTGCTCCACTCTGTTCCCAGCTCCCAGCTCCCAGCTCCCAGCTCCCAGCTCCTGTGGGATAGACCTCACCCAGAGACCATCCAGGCTGTCCTGGGCTGGAGCCCTGCTTCTCTCTGCTGTTTTGTGGGTTCTGCCATTCTAGAATTGGTTCAGAGCCATTTTTTATAGGTTTTTGGAGGGACTCGGTATGGAGCTCACACTAGTTCCTGCTTACCAGCTGCCATCTTGGCTCCGCCCCCTCAGTCTAGCATTTTTGCTAAGAAAATCCCAAATGAAGAGTAACAAAGAGTCATACAGAAGTGATCGACAGAAAAATAACAGTCTCTCATTAAGCACCAAGTACTTAATCTAGGGGCTGTTGAATGTATGAATGACCAGTGGAATTTTAGACCAGGTGGAAAGGGCTCAGGGTGTCATGAAGACGATGATTTGAATTAAGTGTGAACATTCGAGCACCGAGCACAGTGCCTGGCACATAGAAGATATTTAATGTGTGCTTGTTTATCAATTAGTTAACTCACTGCCTCTCAATTTACAGGGTACAGGCAAGCATATGAGTCCCACCTATAAATAATAATAGTTGCAATTTCTGTGTGATAGGAGTCTGATCTTTTACAGTCCAGTCTTTATAAGGATGTGTAAGTAATCCTCCTGATGCAACTGCAGTCCTCCACCAAAAAGAAGTGAATTTTGACTCATGCACACATATTCTATGACTATTTTTGTCCACTTATTTATGGTGAAGAAAAGATTCTCTTTGACTGCTGAGCCGGAATTAAATAAATGTGTGTGTGTGTGTGTATATATCTATATCTATATATATATATATATATATATATATGTGTGTGTGTGTGTGTGTGTGTGTGTGTGTGTGTGTGTATGTATGTGTATATGCGCATATACATACATATATACATACATATACACATAAAAAATGTTTCCCACAGGAACAACTCAAGCTCTTGCTCCCTGGCTACATTCAATCAAAGAAACAATAACTAATATAAGCCTTCGAGTAAGGAAAGCTACCGTGGCTAACTCTTCCCACTGGGTCAACATACAACCATAAGCATGTGGCCTTGCTATTACTTCAGTTCCTTTTATGTCTATTCTTTCCCGTTTCAGATGGAGGAGTTTTGGGGACAGAGTGGATGAAGATCTCCTGTAAGCTTCAAAAGTTTGGGAGAGCACCATGAGTCCAAGAACTTGAATCCATGCTAAAATTTGTAGGCAGCCCAGTCTATTGAGAGGGGACCAACTTGACTCATTATAGTAGTGGACTGATAGAAGCCAAGATGACCTTGCCCATTTGTTGTTCACATTTGGAAAGGGACTTGGTGGGGACAATACTTTGTAGTAGCCCCTTTGATCCCACATTTCCCAGGGGCTGAAATGCTGTAGTGAAAAGCATTTTCCAGGCACTAGGATATATTTGCATTTCTGTTCTTGCTATATCTTCTTGATAAATATCCCCTCTAAAATTGATGTTAATTATTTGATTATACTATCACCTTAATCACTGGGTCAATTAGTAACATAAGAGAATACTATAACTGGTGATTGATACTGGGGAGATTGCATCAGAATGGAGGTTTGAGCTAATAGTTCAGAAGGATACCCTCAGGGAGTAACCTTAGAATTCTTAGGCTGGGGGAAACAGAACTAGTTACACATTTGGGGAGTCAACTTTGGCTGTTCTGACTCTATGGATTGCACCTCTATGGTTCTACTGTTTTCTCAACCTGGAACTTCCCTCCACCATTATGGTCTCCTTCACTACTGGTGAATTTCTTCCAGGGGCCTCCATTTTGGGGCCTGATCCAGACTGGTCATGCTCCATTCCCCATTCAACTGTATTTCTAACTCTCTGGACTTTGCCTCCATATCCCTATGTGGGTGCCTCTGTCCCCTAACCCTATTTTAGCTTCCCTTTTATGCATTATCTACCCCTATTAGAATATAAGCGCCTTAAAGTCAAGGACTGTCTTTCTTTTTGCTTGTATTTGTATGCCCATCACTTGGCATGTGTATGTTTCTGGCCTGCCAACTTATGCGTGCATATAGGAATTGGGATAAGGACCCCAGAGTTTACTACATATTAACTTTAATGATTTCAAATTACTTTTTCTTCATATCTTTTTAATGTAGGCTTTACAAAAACTATGTACTTACTCATTAATAGAAAAGGTAACTGAGGTAAACAGAAGTAGAAGCTAAACCTTTCACTGAGATCTCTCCCAACTCTGAAGAGTCTATGATTCTATGACCTAGGCTCTGGGTGTACTCAGTACTCACACTGATAATTTTTGAATGAAAACTTCATATCACTGAGCACAGTTTGAGCTGGTGAGAGAGTGTGTGACAATAATGAAGCTTCAGGAAATTTTTTTAACAGATCTTGACATGTGAATTATATAGTGAGATTATATAGGCTAAGGTGTTTTCCTTCCTGAATTGAATTCACATAGATATCTGGGCTATATATTCTATGTTCAGGTCCACGTGTTCCAAAATTACCCTTTCTTTGAACCTAGAGTCTTCCATACTAGTGATCATATGCTCAGGCTCTCTGTGGTTGGTGAACAAAGAGCCATCGAATCAAAAATAAGGGGGGGATTTAAAGTCAGAAAGGAGAAAAGGGTCACAATATGAATGTTCTGTAAGGTTCACAGGAATCCACATTCTGAGGATAAAATTACCTAGCTCCTTCCCAGAAGTCATTATTTCAAAATTTCGATGGTCTACGTTTTCACTGGTGTTGGTAATGACGCAGAATGCCCCTCCTCTAGGGAGCACAGCGGATGGAAAACTGAGGCTGCAACTTCCTGAACTAGAAGAAAGACTTGAACTCAAAATCAGCTTCAGATACTTACTAGACGATGATCCTAGGCAAGTCACTTAACTGCCATCTGCCTTAGTTTCCTCAACCATAAAATGGGGATAATACTAGCACCTGCCTCAGAGGGTCATTGTGAAGATCAAAGGAGGTAACATTTGTGTAGCACTTAGCACAGTGCCTGGAACATAGTAGGTGCTTAATAAATGCTTGTTCCTTTCCCCTCTCCTCTCACCTTCATGTGATTCAGTAGATACTTGTGAGGTGCTGTGGAGAGACAATCCCCAAGCAACCAACCTGATGATGAGCTTCTCCAAATATATTTGGATAAGGCAATAGACACACAGTCCACCACTGCACTGTCCATCTTGGTAAGACAGGGAAAATTTGCAATTTTCTGGATGGTCTTTGAGAACTTCAAGGTCACCACCATGCTGTAATATGGAATTGGAGTAGGGGTTTACTTTAGTGGGGGAATTGGATTCCTTCCGAGAAGTAACCCATCCCAAAACATGCTTGGGAGTTGTGCTTCCTTGGAGACTAAGGTGCCTCCTTAGATGTCATTAGGAGGGCACTAACCTCAAATGTAATCAATTCCATATTAGCTGTAAATTTGGAAATAGTAGCATTATGAAAGTAGGTCAAGTTGAGAAACTATGGTGTTATAATGATGAGATCAAACAAGGAGGGGTCTAGAAAAAGGAGAGTCTCAGAGCAAGAACTAGTCAGTGTGTCTCTGACACAGCCCATGTAAGAGGGTACCCCAGACCACTGACAGGAACATTCTGCTTCACTTGGCAAGTATGCCTTTTTGGTGAAAAAGTGACTCAGCAAGCCACCATAGTTTAATGAAAACCATCCCTTGACATTTTTCAAATGTCTCTCCCTCGATTCTGCATTCTCTAAAACTTTTTGGTTATTAGCTAAATTTCACAGATACTTTGGTAATAGGAAGGGGTTTGCCTGGCCACGTGATATGAGGTTTCCGGTTGGTTTAACATAAATATCTGAATTTAACTGAATAAATTGACATCTTTGTCTATGGTGTGTCTTTGCCTTTTTATCCCCAATGCCAAGTGCAATGTCTTGTACAAAATAGGTACTTAATAAATATTTATTGAATTATTAGTTTGTTTTTTTTTCCTTTGGTCCAAACTTATTTCAACAGCTCTGGGGAACTCCCAGTCTGGAAACTCCTTCCACTGATACAGATCACAACTCATCTGTCACTTAGAGGCTTAGAGATCTGCATTGGGCATTGAGTGACTTGGCCCTTGTCACATAGGTAAGATGTGTCAGAGGCAGGGTTTGAACCCACTTCTTCCTCACTGTAAGACAGACTCTTCTATACACAATCCTTGCTTGCCCCTCTTAGGAGTTTGGTTAACATACATCAGCTCCCTCAAAACACATCAGCTCTGGGTGAAATGATAAAATCAAAGTTGAGGTTTCCTCATCTTATTTTAAAAAACATTTTATTGATGATTTTAGCTTTTACATCACTATGATTTCTGGATATATGCACCCACTTTCCAAATCAGTAAGTCTTCCCTTATAGCCAAAAAGACACAACAAATAAAAACCCAAACCCAAACCAAAACCAGGTAAGCAAAACCTTCTTCCATGGAAACCACATCTGATAGTGTATGCAATGTTTCCACACTCATAATTCTCCACCTGTAATAAAAGGAAACATAAAGAGGAGTTTTGAATTATCGAAACTGAGGACTAGACTCTCAGAGTACAAGAGTGTCTGTAACTTCTGAAGCCTGACCTAAAACATCCTGCCAATCTCCCGATCTGGATAGTAGGATCTAGTTTGGACGTTATCTTTGAGTGCTGAATTGCTTCAAAAGGAGCATCTCATCTTTCCTTGCCCTACCAATCCTTGGACACCCAGCCCAAGTCTAATCCCCCCTACCCCAAAGCTTTCTCTGGCTCCCCCAGAACACACCCAGCTCTCCCTTCTCTGAACTCCCCCAAAAGCACTCAGAGTCCTACCAAAACAATTCAGTACTTAATTATATCCTGCTTTATATTGTTCTGGCTCTAATTGTTTCATGTGTGTTGATCTTTCCCCCACCAACAGCATGGTAAGCTCCTTGAGGGAAGGTGCCAAGGCTCTTTTGTATTTTGCCCCTCGTCCCCCCTACATATTGCCATCTCTATGACACTGTGCTGGGCACAGCCTTGGCACTAGATGAATAAATCTTAGTCCTCATTTTTCTATCCAGGTGCTCTATCAGTAGGATTGTTTCACCAAACACTGATTTTCCAACTCTGCCTCAGTCTCCACTAGTTCTCTCCTGCGTCTAGAGTGATCTTAACAACATTTTTTTGCTAGCAAGATAAATACATCTCTTACTTGACCCTGGGTATCCGAAATGCTCAAGTGACCAAATTTCAGCACGGTTCAGAAAGGAAAGGAGAACTTGGTGACCTGGCCAGACCACACTAATGGCCAAGAAGGTGTCCCAAAACATCAAAGTGGGCAGATGCAATTTCCCTTAGGTTATTAATAAATGATTATATCTCCTTTGAAGCAACAGAACTGGCAGTCCCATTTTATTTGTCCCACATCCTGTGGGACCGGTAAGAGGAACTAAAACATTTCTATGAATGGAATTTTTTTCATTAACACAGGACTGTTTTAACCCTTTTCTTTAAAAAAAATCAGGCCAATTTCCACATCCAGTCTAGCCCTCTGCAATTCTTGAGTTTTGTTCTGTCTTCTTCCCCGATAACACTCCAAGGCTTTTGAAGTGTGGCCAGAGTACCTGGCCTTCATCTGTGTGTTATCGAAGCTAGAGGACACCTATGTTAAGAATATTACCTATCAAACCCTTTGGAACCAGGGTGGGCTGTGCCAGGTACTTCTGGGCAATAATGGAGAATGGGTTTCGTGTTCTGGGTGTGGGGAAAAGAGTAAATCATTGCTGTGATACCTCAGATCCCTTCAGCATCCTGGTTCATTCTTAAGCCTTACCTGGAAGTATCCAGAGGGTTTCTAAAAGCAATGGGTTGACCCTAGAATTCTTCCCCTTCCTGAGAATTTCACTTGATTAGGAGGTATTCTGAAAGGTCCTGGTTAAATTCAGCCACCCTCCCTCCCTGTTTCCTCTCCCTCTGAATCCTTCCTCAGCAAACTGGGACCAAGCTCAGTGCGTATCCTTCAAACTTGCCTATAGTCCCTAGATGACTGAAGAAGGGCCCACCTGAAGAATTCCCCTGGAGATCTGAAGCACAAACCATCTTCCGTCTAATATCCAGGGCACAAGGCTGAGGTATATAGCAGGAAAACTTCAAACTCACCCCCTCTTTACAGTATCAACACCATGGTCAAGAGTGGTGGCCATTTCAGTTTTTCTTGGGGCATGACATTTCAGTGAGCCACTAAGTGGTGTCTACAAGAACTCTGTAAAGCTCACATGACATGAATTTTGTAGAACAAAGAAAGGAGTCCTGGGCCTTGGAGTCAGAAGACCTGAATTCAAGTCCTGACTCTGCCACTTACCAGATGCATGACCTTGGGCAGGCTTCATCTGGACCTTAGTCTCCTCACCCATAGAATAAGAAAACCAGTTGGATTGGATGGCCCCTAAGGTCACTTCTGCCTCCTACATCCTGAAAGCCTTTGGTGATTCAATTTTGTTAAATGTAAGGGGTGGTAATGATGCACTGCTGGCCTTTTAAATTGCCCCTTACTCCCCTACCCCTCCACCAAATAATTAAGGCACTGGACTGCAACAAGTTTTTTGCTGTTGTTCAGTCATTTTCAGTTGTGTCCCACTCTTTATGACCCCATTTGGAGTTTTCTTGGCAAAGATATTGAAGTGATTTGCCATTTCCTTCTCCAGTTCATTTTACAGATGAGGAACTGAGGCAAACCAGGCTAAGTGAGTTGCCCAGGGTCATTCTACTAGTAAGGGACTGAGGGTATATTTGAACTCAGACAGATGAGTCTTCCTGACTCTAGGCCTGAGGCTTCATCCACTCTACCACCTAGCTTCAAGACTGATTATTTTATTTGGATGTTTTGTTTGTAACAGTTTATATATGTATATATAATATTAACATACGTACATACGTTTTCACGGTTGTTTGTCTCATCTCCACCCATTAGTTTCTGGAGAATAGAGACATCAATAGAGACATCTAACATTTCCTTTGTAATATCCCAGTGTCTGGTGCCTGTTCAGAAAAGATTAGGTACTTATGATAATTGATCTGGAGCTGGAATGGACTTCAGAGACCCTCTAGCTCAACACCCTCATTTTACAGATAAGAAAACTGAGGCCACGAGAGGTTAAGTGATTTGTTCAAGGTTTTCTAGGCAGTAAGGCAGCCCAGCATGGTCCTGGAAGAATTAACAGGTCCCATACTTGTTACATCTGAGTAATGTGAACCTAGGTCCTCTGACTTTAATGCTAGTGATCAATCCAATGTGCCACACTGCCTCTCCTGCCTTCATAGTAATTTCATAAGTAATCATTGACTGCCTATCTCCAGCAATCAAATCACGTGCTTAAGCAATTGTTCTCCTTGACGTGCCACAATAAAATCCATTATACTTTAATACCTCAAAGCTATGTGATTTTCTTAGTGTGTGTTTCCTACATCAATACCAGACCTCTCTGAAGGTCTTTATAAGTTTCTCTGTCTAAAAATATTTTCTCCACTTTCAAGCAGCCCCTCATACATATTTATCCATCTTAGGACTCTTGATCCATAACTTTCCAATATGATAGGACCTGTCAGATCATATGCTTTGCTAGAAGAGCCTTTGAGAAACAAGGACCATCATGTGTCATCATGATGAATTTGAATAGGACTTTGGTAGAGGAAAAAATGTATACACACTGGAAAAAAGTAATCTCTGTGTGGTCTTGAATTATAATCAGAAGGGTGCAGTGGTTTGTTTTTAAACAATAAATATTTTACAAGGGACTTGAAATATCATGCAATGAGAAGTCTTCCAGAAGACTAATCATATAGGTGTGGGTTTGTTACTTAGAAGAAAAGGCATTAGGGAGCTCTTTCTGTGTTGTGACTTGTATAACCATTGTAGAGGTTGCAGAACTATTATAGGGGTAACACTGCCACCATAAACAGTCAGAAGCCTGAAAAATGCCTTCTTTTGCCCTCATCTCCAAACAAGTCTAAGACCAAGTTTGTGATTTGCTCAAGAATCCATGATTCACTCAATTATTTAGCACAACACAATATATTGAGTCTTCTCATAACTGAGGTTGGCCTTGATCTTCACAGGTAGGTAATTCACAGTTCCAGACTTGCAACTAAGAAGTCACTTCTTATTGAATTAGTCCTGAGCAGAATCAGAGACCAAGCATCAATTGAGTGGATGGTGTGTTAAGGGGTACTGGTCTACTTCAAGCCCAATGAAATTTTTAAGAGTCCTAATTTGTATCCCAAATAACTTGAAAACATATAGAAAATGATACTTGGAAGCAAAATAAATTAAGAAAGCAACTTTTCTCAATTTATGGGATTCTAGACAACCTCCCCTCCATGTGACTCTTTAATAAAGGTTCAGGAAATGTTTTGGATAGGAATCAACTTGGACTTGGAAAATGCCTACATTATTTGCTATTACCTGACTTAGAAAGGCAAGGCTGTTGGTTTTTGAGGTAGGCACTTGAGGTATATCTAGCCAATCAAAGTAGGTACTCAATAAATAGTTGCTGATTGATTGGCTAATAGGAAGGCAGTAGCTACTGCCAATAGAGCTAACAAAACTTTGCTAGCCACTGAGAGCGATTAAAAAAAGGATAAATAACACACTTGGAGCAGTAATTTATTCTTTTAAAATACCTAAAGCCCCAAATTTTTCCAGTCTTCATTTAAAACAGATGACAAACCATCTCCTAAACTGCCAGCACATTTTTGAAAAATGCCACATTTTATTATATATATTTTATTTTACTGTTAAATATAGATAAAAGAAAAAGGATAAATGCAAACATAGAAGTCTTTATCTTACCAGGGACTCCTACCTTGGAACCTGAGAAATAGCTGCCTTTTGTACAAAATTCCCTAATTTGCTATTGTTTGTCTAGCATGGTAGCTAGAGGCACCACTTGGCTGAAGCCACAGGGATGGCAACCTATGCCAGACTTTGACTTTTATATGTCCACTTAGGTTTTGCCAGTTCAACTCTAGGGAAGCCTAAACCCTAAAAAGGTAAGGCCCTCATTCTCATATTCATTAGCTCATAATACCTAACCCAGAATCCCTGAGAAAAATGTGTATTTTTTTTAAAGCATGAATCAGGTGTGAAATTTATTATTTATTCATTGTTCAAGGAAGAAAACACATAACAGAGTCAAGGGCTGCCAGGAGCCCTGCTATAAGCTTAGCTAGTTGAGTGCCTGCTCCATGTTGGAATCAGTGGGGCCCACTGCCATTCAGCCCTTGTTGAAAGCCTTCTTGTTATTTAGAAGGCTTGTTGAAGAGATCTTACATTATCTTCCACACTGTGTGACATCATATCACCAGCTCTTGTACCTTAGCTTCCAACCAGGAGACACTCAGCAGGTGAAATTCTCCTGTGGTTGATTAGAGTTGTGGTTGCATATGATCTGATGGGTTTGGGGAAGGCAGCCACTACACTTGCAAAAATAAATATTTATTTGCTTTATGTTCTAAAAAATTCTTTAATTCCTTTATTCAGTAGCAAGGGTTTCCATTTGAATAAGATTTGGCTATAGTATCTATTACTAAAATTCTGCTTTAAAGGTTTATTGTGTCATGAGAACATGGAGATGACCCTGGGTTCTCAAAGACTATGCTACTAAAGGCCACATTCTGGACAGTCTTACCAATCTAGAAAGGCTCTGAGTAGGGGTCTAGATGTGCACTAGGTCTCTAGTTTAGGACCAGACTAATTAAGTGTGGGGAGGCTTATCACTGAGAATTTGAGGCCTCAGATGATGACTTGTTTTTGGCCGTAGCCCCTCACAAAACTGTCTTCTAGAACAGGGGTGGAGGTTCGATGTAGCTCCTTGAGTAACTCTATTTCACACAACGTTTTTGTCTATGAAATGGCAATAATGCTTTTTCAGCAGGAATGAGAATCAGTGAGATGACGTGCCAAAGATTTTGATGTTAAATTTGCTTTTTAACTCTTGCCGTTCAGTCATCCATTCAACAAACATATGGAGCACTGACTGCGTCTATGGTACTAATCACTATATGGTAGTATATAGTATCAAGCATTAGCAATAGACAATTTGTGAAGGTCTCCTGGCAGTACTGCACTAAGGAGGGCTGAATACTATATGTACATATAGTATATGCACATTGCATATTCCTCAACCCTCCAGGGACAGATGATGCTTTTTAAAAATACATTTTACTTATACCTTTTTTTAATCATAGTCACTTCACTCTCCATCCGTAATGAATCCTCCATTGTGACAAAAACATGACAGAGTGACTGAATAAGACAACATGCATACACATGCATATGGATACATACATACACACATACAGACATGTGTATGTGTGCATGAAATCAGTCCTATTATTTCCCCACCTCTCTAACAGGAGGAAGTAAATATATTCCTCTATCTTTTCTCTACTTAGTAAGAATTTCACTTTCCTTTAATGACCTTGTCACTTGCGCTGTTGTAGTCATTTTGTATATTGTTTCCTTGGTTATTCTTCTTATGCTACATCCATTTGTGCAAGTCTCACATTTCTCTGAATTCTTCATATCCTTACTGCTCAATAATATTCCATAAATTCATGTAACATGGTTTGGATTTTTTTCCAGACAGAGATTTATTTATCTATAAGGAAAACCACTTCACTTTTGGACAAGGTAACTTAAAAGGGCCAAATATTAAAACAAAATCTCCTGAAGCTTAAGTTTTTGTTTAATTGCATTGAAGTATAGCTTCCATGTATTCATCTTGGTTTTACCTTATAGCATTCAATTAGGGTCCTATCTTTAGGGTGACACTGATCGACTAATTATCGCTTAGGTCCAAATTCACCTAATTGGTTCAGTCAACCAGTCCAAATTTTCCATTTTGTGCACAATGATAACTTGAACAATTCTGTTAAATGCTTTGTAGAAATCCAAATATACTACACACACACATACACACACACACACACACACACACACACACACCATTCTCCTTAACTATCTACCTGATAATCTATAAAAGAAAAAGAAATTGGATTAATCTTGCTTGATTTATCCTTAATGAGCCCATGGCAATCATAGACATGATAATGACAATCAATCAAGTTTTTATTAAGCAGCTACTATGGACCAGGTTGCTAAGTGCTTGTAAACAATCAACATCTATTCATCTAGAAATATTTATGGTATAAAAATGAACTATTAGGTAATTGGTGAGCTATAAACATAAATAGAACATGTTTCTTTCCCCTAAGAAGTCTATATTATAGTATAAGAAAAGGTTTCATCAACTATAAAATGAAAGAGATTGGACTAGATGGCCTGTGAGCTTTCTTACAGCTTTTGATCTATGAACCTATAATCCTATGACATGCACACAGAAAACTATACTGCAAATTAGAATAAAAGCATGTAATATAATATATACTATGAGAAAGACATCACTTCCAGCATGAGAATTCAAAGAAGGTTTCATAGAGGAAGAAGAGGCATTGGAGATGGCCCTATAAGGATGAATGAGAACATGTGATTGCATTCAAATAGTATTGTACCAGTCATTGTAAATAAATTCCTTTTGTCAACTATTGTACTGTCTTAGATAAGTGATGTTGAAATTCCAGAGCAAGCACTGTATTGATGTTCAGTGAACCATGTTGAACTTCACAGCATTAACCAGACATTCAGGATGTTACAATGTGCAATCTGAAATGTCGAAAATATAGTTAAGTGGCACATGGCCACATAACTCATCACCATTTCAACATGATAGACCTCTACTTTTTTTTTCTTTTCAGTTGGCATTTCTATTCAGAGGCAGTGAGATCAAAGAAGTTAAAGGCAAGTGGTTATGACCTATTGACCTAGTCTTAGCTCTACAGTGTTCAGGGAATGACCTTTGCCCTGGAGAACTGAGATTTTTTTAAAAAAATCATTGTTAACAAACATTGATTAGGCTTTTAATGCATCTGATTCCATACAAAGAGAATTAATTATTTAGATATTGTCCTTGACCTCATGGGGGTAGAGAGAGAGAGAAAGAGAGAGAGAGAGAGAGAGAGAGAGAGAGAGAGAGAGAGAGAGAGGTCGAAGGCAATACCAGTTTTCAATATAAACTTCTATAGTAAAACCTTATGGGTAAGAATGGTGGAAAATTATGAGCACAAAATGATGAGAAATAGAGGAGAAAAAACACTTTAAAGAAAGCATGGGAAGAACCCAACTAACAAAGTTATACTGAGATCATTTAAGAATGGGACAGGAAGAAGGGCTATAAACAGGTGAAAGTTAAATAAGATCTAAGGGGATTTTTATAGCAAATTCTTTTTTTCCACTGAAGTCAATGGAGTCATCAGGACAGAACTCTAACATCACAGACCTGTTTGGAGAGGAAGTGGGAATGGTACTGAAAAAGGTTAAAGATGGGAAAATCAACTGAACTAGACTAAATATATTCAGAGGAAGTCTGCATTGCAGTTGACGCAATGTTGAAGGCCTCAAAGGAAGAGGAGAAGAGAAGGAAAAACCAAAGACATGGAAAAAACATCAGACCTTATTTTACCCTCCACAAAAATGCAAATTTCCCCAAAACAACCCCAAAAGCATCCTACCAAACCTGAAAGATTGTTGATACTTACTGACCAACATACCTACTTTCTGATCTATACAATTTTTTATGAGGATTCCTCCTAACAGTGATTGAGGGGACTCTTTATAAGGATATTAGAAGGGAATAGGCAGGCTTTTGCAAAGTGATGTTCCATAATAGGTTATGTGTGTTGATAAGCAAAATGGCCTTTGTTTTCTTTGAGTAATTCAGTGTATTTCATTGAGTCTTACTAAATGCTAAGCCCCAGTCCCAAACCCTGTTAGGTGTAAACCTAATCCATGTGGATGTGAACCTCCCAGGGTCCTTAGGGGAGGGACCAACTCAAGAACCAATCACCAGAGCCTGAGCTCTGGTGATTCAGATGATGTTTGATGTCTGAAGCCCTATAAGAAGGGAGGACAGAGCCATTTGTGCGGGGCTCTGGAGATGGTGTTGATGAGGAGACTCCGGGCAGCTGTAGCTAAGGAGCCCTCCAGCTGGTAAACCCAGATGCTGAAACTTTGTTGAACTCTGGTAACCATGTGTTGGGATTTGAATCAGACAAAGTCTGTTGATGTTTGTAATTTGTTTGCATTTTGTTTTGAAGTTGAGGGTGCTGGATTTTTCCCCTGAACTAACTGAATGATATTTGAATGCTGAATTAAAAGTAAGCTTGTCAACTCCTTCACCTTGCTTTCCTTAATTAAGCAGATCAGAAGAACCTATGCTGTTGGCAGCTTTCTGGGTGCTGGCTGTGGGTGAATCTTATACCCCAACAGAAGTTGCTAGCCAGATTGTTGAAACACTTTACTATCACACAATTGAATAAAGTACTCAGGGAATACAAGATCACACTGTTTTTGTTTGTTGACTTTTTTTAAGCATTTGATTTGATAGAGCAAAACATCTTAATGGCTTACTGCAAAGAAGATATCTCTCATGACTACATCAATATTATACAAGATTATTATAAAGAACTAACAATAGCTATTCACTTAATGAACATCTGATTATCACCATCAAGCAAGACATAAAGCATGAAAAATGTTTGGAGAAAATTCAGTACAAAGTTAAAGTTGAAAAGAAATTTTCTATAAATGGTGAGATCCGCCAGATGCTCCTGGTTTCCAATGACATTGTTTTGGTTGCATCAAGGCCTAGACCACTGTAGAGCCTTCTATGTGAGATCTGTAATCTCTCAAAGGACATAGGACAAACCAAGTGGATAAAGAATGACTGTTGTCCAAACTAACACATACAGATGGAAAGATGACCTATGTAACTTATCTATCTTGGACAAACTGCAAATCAATAATGAGTTGTGCTCAGGGTTGAACCAAAAGGATGGGGGAAGAGGGTGAAGAAAATGATCTGGGATTGCTTTGGGAAAATGTGTAAGTTCTTTTCCTACCTAAGCTTCTCCTTCAAATAAAGCCCCATTTAAAAAATACCAATATTCCACTCATGATGTCAAGCTCCAAGTTATTGAATATTTCTCTCTCTGAAGATTGGAAGATGAGAATCAGCCAAAGGGCAATGGAGAAGTTCATGGCAGGTATGGGCAGGCTGTAACAAATTATAAATGAGGAATTATGAAGGAGAAGTTATACAAATGATATAACTGAAGACATGAAAACTAGAAAAATCAAATGTGTTGGTCACATGAAAAAAGATAGGAATAATCAACGATCAGCCCATGTACTTTACTGGTAGCCTAGGTATATCATGAAAACTGAAGGAAAGCTCATAATTTAATGGTAAAGATATAGACCTTAATCACACAAGAAGGGCAACCATGGATGAGTTGCAATCTGCAGTATTGGAGGGAATAGCCTCCAATGAGATTAGATCATGGCAAATAGTATACAGAGCACTGGACGTGAAGTCAAGAAGGCCTATCTTCAATACTGCCTCAGATGCTTATTAGCCATGTGACCTGGCTAAGTCAAATAACTTTGATTAGCCTCAGTTTCCTCATCTGTAAAAGAGGATAGTGATAGTGGTTACCTCACAGTTACCTATCATAGCGCTAATAATGCTGTGTGACATTATCACATGAAGTAATATATGTGAAGTGTTTTGCAAACCTTAAAGTGCTACAAAGATGTTAGGTTTTATTATTTTTGTTGATCCATTACATCACTTGACTAAGAACAACCTGTGGCATACCACTAAAAATATTACAACCTTAAGAGACAGTGTTGCACAGTGGATAGGTTTGGATAGGAAAAGACTTGCCTTTGGATCCTGCCTCTGATACTTACCAGCCATGTGACCAATGAAATCACAGGTCTTTAACATTTTGTTGAGGGCAGGGATTCTTTCCTTTTGTCTTTGTATCCTGATGGATATCTGGTAACTGGATCCAGTTGGCTCTGGAGGAGAAAGTGAGGCTGGTGACCTTGTACAGCCCTCCCTCATTTAAATCAAAGTCAATTGCAAGTCATGTCATCATTTCCATGATGCCACAGTTCTCTTTGAAAATGAAGGACAAACACAACACAAGTGTCCCAAAGGCCTAGCACAGTGCATGACCCATAGTAGATACTTTAAAATGCATGTTGAGAGACTTCCAGGAGCCAAAATGATGGAGTAAGCAGTAAATCACCATAACTCTCCCATATTCACCTCCAAACAACCATAAGATGGCACCCCAAAACAAATCCTGGAGCAGCAGAACTAGCAAAAAGGTGGGGTGAAACAATCTCTTAGCCCAAGAAACTTGAAGATTGTCAAGAAAGGTCTCTCTAACTCTGGTAAAAGGAGAGGGAAGTCAAGAAAAGAAAGCATCCCAGTGAGACAGCAACAAGACTTGCCTCAGCAAACCAGGGGGAGAGCCTGAGGCCCAGTGTGATGAAGCAGGCAAAGGCCAATACCAGGACCCCTCATGTGCCTCAGCATAGCCACAGGACCTGGCAGACTCCAACTCTGAGAATCAGCAGTTGCTTCAGTGTAGCCCAGGCAAATAGGCATCCTCTAGCTGCCACACCTCCATGTACTTCAGCACAGCCCCAAGCAAACAGCTATACACCAAACCTGTGGGTGCCTAAGTAAACAGGCAGACTCCAGAGGACAGACCTCCTCAAGCTTCTGTGTAGTCCCAGGTAAACACAGAAACACCTCAATAAACTTAGCACATGAGAGACACCAGCACTAGGATCTCAGCTCAGCACCTGGTAAGCTGTGAGACCCCTACATCCTCCAGCAGCACCAGCCACCACCACCCCAGCCCATCCCCTCAGTACAACACCAGACATGAGGGTCTTCTGTGGGCCCAAGATCAATATCAGTACAGCACCAGTAAACAGCCAACACCTGCAGCCCCTGGCACAAGAAACCTCAGACAGTGTCCCTCCCACCCTGGGAGCAAAACTCATATTTAAAAGAAATAAAAAAGGCCAAAAAATGAGCAAACAACAACAACAACAAAGAATCTGACCACAGAAAGTTATTGTGGTGACAGGGAAGATCAATACACAAACTCAAAAGAGGGCAACGATGTCAAAACACCTATGGGCAAAACCCCAAAGGAAAACAAGAAATTGTCTCAAGCCCAGAATGGAAGAGCTCAAAAAAGAGCTTAAAATCATGTAAAAGATATGGAAGAAAAATGGGGGAAAGAAATGAGAATGATGGAAGAGAATTGTAAAAAAAATAAAAGAAAGAAAACAATTGCCTAAAAAGTAGAACAATGGAAATGGAATATGCCAAATGGAAAAGGAGATACAAAAATTCACTGGAAAAAACAACTCTTTAAAGTGTACAGTTAGCCAAATGGAAAAGAAAGTACAAAAGCTAATTGAGGAAAACAAAACCTTAAAAGTTAGAATTGGGCAAGCAGAAGCTAATGACTCTATGGGACATCAAGAATCAATCTAACAAATTCAAAAGAATGAAAAAACTGAAGAAAATATAAAATACCTCATTGGAAAAACAACTGACCTGGAAATAGATCCAGGAGAGACACTATCAGAATCATTAGACTACCTGAAAGCCCTAATCAAAAGGAGGACCTGGATAGCATCTTTCAAGAAATTATCAAAGAAAATTGCTCTGATTTCCTGGAACCAGAGGGCAAAATAGGCATTGAAAAAATCCACCAATCACCTCAGGAAAAAGGTTGCAAAATAAAAACTCCAAGGAACGTTATAGCTAAATTATAGAACTATCAGGTCAAGCAAAAAATACTACAAGTGGCCAGAAAGAAACAATTCAAACATTGGGAAGACACAATCAGGATTATGCAGGATTTAGCAGCTTCAGCATTAAAAGATCAGAGGTCATGGAACATGATATTCTGAAAGGCAGAGGAGCTAGGACTACAACTAATAATCACCTATCCAGTGAAATTAAGCATCATACCCGAGGGGAAAAATGGTTATTCAATGAAATAGAAGGACTCCAAACTCTCATAAGAAGATCAGAATTGAACAAAGAATTTGGTCTCCAATATCAAGTCCCAAGAGAAGCATAAAAAGGGAAAAGGGGAAAAGAAATCATAAGAGATTTGATGAAATCCCTACATGGGAAGATGATACTTGTAATTCTTAAAAATTATACCACTAATAGTACAGTTAGAAGGAATACACATAGACAGAGGGTACAGGTATAAAGTAAATTTGAGGGAATGACATAAAAATAACTAAGGGATAAGAAAGAGGAGTACACCTGGTCCAGAAGGAAGGGAGAGGTAAAATGAGGTAAACTATTTCGCATGCTGAAGCACAAAAACCCTATTACAGTGGAGAGAAAGATGGGAGGGTGGGCAATGGGTGTTGCTTGAACCTTACTCTTATAAGTATTGGCTCAAAGATGGAATAATATACACCATCAGTTGAATATAGAAATCTATCTTATCTGACAGGAAAGTAGGAGGGGAGGATATTAAGTAAGAGTGAGAGGTGAGGGGTGGGGAGGATTGACAGAAGTGAGGGAAGATCAGGGGAGATGGCAGACAGAAGCAAAACACTGGTGAAGAGGGAAAGAGTGAAAGGAAAGAAAGGACAAACGGGAGGAAAAATAAGATGGAGGGAAATATGCAGTTAGTAATCATAGCTGTGAATGTGAATGGGATTAACTCTCCCATAAAATGGAAGCATATAGCAAAGTGGATCAAAAACCAGAATCCTACAAATGTGTTGTTTACAAGAAACACATTTGAAGCAGAGAGCCACACAGAGAGAGTAAATGTAAGGGGCTGGAGTAGAATCTATTATACCTCAGCTGTTAAAAAAAAAAGCAGGAGTAGCAATCCTGATCTCAGACGAAGCAAAAGAAAAAATAGACCTAATTAACTAAAAGAGGTAAGGAAGGAGCTACATTTTGCTAAAAGATACCCTAGACAATAAAGTAATATGAATAGTTAACATATATGCACCAAGTGGTATAGCATTCAAATTCTTTTTTTTTAATTTTTTTTAAATTTTTTTTATTTTTAGTTTACAACAGACGGTTCTACA
This sequence comes from Trichosurus vulpecula, assembly GCF_011100635.1. Taxonomy (NCBI): domain Eukaryota; kingdom Metazoa; phylum Chordata; class Mammalia; order Diprotodontia; family Phalangeridae; genus Trichosurus; species Trichosurus vulpecula. The sequence goes on along the minus strand of NC_050574.1, from coordinate 147,422,320 downwards.
TAATTTTGAGTTCCAGATTTTCTCCCCTCCCACCCCCCTCCGTCCCCAAGATGGCATGGAATCTCATATAACTACCACGTATAACTTCATATTGAATTAATTTATACACTACTCAAGTTGCAGAGAAGAATTATGACCAATGGAATGAATCGTGAGGAAGCAGAAACAGAACCAAAAAAACCCAAAAACAAAAACAAAAGAGAAGAGAAGTGTGCCTCAGTCTGCATTCAAATTTCATAGTTCTTTCTCTGGATGTAGATAGCATTCTCCATCGTGAGTCCTTTGGAGTTGTCCTTGCACCTTGTGTTGCTGAGAAGAGTGAAGTCTGTCAGGGTTGGTCCTCACGGAATCCATATATCTGTGGTTGTGTACAATGTTCTCCTGGCTCTGCTCCGCTCACTCAGCATTATGTCGTGTAGGTTTTTCCAGGTTGTTAGGAAGTCCGTATCATCCCCATTTCTTATGGCACAATAGTATTCCATTACCTTCATATACCACAGCTTGTTCAGCCATTCCCCAATTGATGGGCATCCCTTTGATTTCCAATTCTTGGCTACCACAAAAAGAGCTGATATAAATATTTTTGTACATATGGGTCCTTTTCCCGCTTGTGTGATTTCTTTGGGATACAGCCCTAGAAATGGTATTGCTGGGTCAAAGGGTATGAACATTCCTGTGGCCCTTTGGGCGTAGTTCCAAATTACTCTCCAAAATGGCTGGATCATCTCACAATTCCACCAGCAATGTAACAGTGTTCCAATTTTCCCACATCCTCTCTAGCATTTATCATTTTCCTGTTTTGTTATTTTAGCCAATCTGACAGGAGAGATGTGGTATCTAAGAGTTGTTTTGATTTGCATTTCTCTAAGCAGTAGTGATCCAGAGCATTTTTTCATATGCCTATAGATAGCTTTAATTTCTTCCTCTGAAAACTGCCTGTTCATATCCTTTGACCATTTCTCAATTGGGGAATGGCTTGTATTCCTATGTATTTGGCTCAGTTCCCTGTATATTTTAGAAATGAGGCCTTTATCAGAGATACTAGTTGTAAAGATTTTCTCCCAATTTTCTGCTTCCCTCCTAATTTTTATTGTATTGGCTTTTTTTGTACAAAAACATTTCAATTTAACATAATCAAAATTATCCATTTTGCATTTTGTAATGCTCTCTATCTCTTGTTGGGTCATGAATTCTTTTCTTTTCCATAAATCTGATAAGTAAACTATTCCTTGATCTCCCAAATTACTTATAGTATCAGCCTTTACTCCTAAATCATGAACCCATTTTGACTTTATTTTGGTATATGGTGTAAGATATTGGTCTATGCCCAGTTTCTGCCCTACCATTTTCCAATTTTCCCAACAGTTTTTGTGAAATAGTGAATTATTAGCCCAGAAGCTGGCCTCTTTGGGTTTATCAAAGAGTAAATTGCTATAGTTGTTGACTTCTCCATCTTGTATTCCTATCCTATTCCACTGATCCACACCTCTGTTTCTTAGCCAGTACCAGGTAGTTTTGATGACTGCTGCTCTGTAGTACAGTTTAATATCTGGTATGGCTAGGCTACCTTCTCTAGCATTTCTTTTCATTAATACCCTAGATATTCTAGACCTCTTGTTTTTCCAGATGAATTTTGTTATAATTTTGTCTAGCTCTGTAAAATAATTTTTGGTAGTTTGATTGGTATGGCACTGAATAGATAGATTAATTTAGGTAAAATTGACATTTTTATTATATTAGCTTGGCCTAACCATGAGCAACTGATATTTTTCCATTTATTCAGATCTGACTTCATTCGCGTGAAAAGTGTTTCATAGTTGTGTTCATATAGGCCCTGGGTTTGTCTTGGCAAATAGACTCCCAAATATTTTATAGTGTCTGCAGTAACTTTGAATGGAATTTCTCTTTCTATCTCTTGCTGTTGGGCTTTGTCAGTAATGTATAGAAATGCTGAGGATTTATATGGGTTTATTTTATATCCTGCAACTTTGCTAAAGTTGTTTATTATTTCAAGTAGTTTTTTACTTGATTCTCTAGGATTCTCTAGATAAATCATCATATCATCTGCAAAAAGTGATAATTTAGTTTCTTCTTTTCCTATTCTAATTCCTTCAATTTCTTTTTCTTTTCTTATTGCTACAGCTAACATTTCTAGTACCAAATTGAATAGTAGGGGTGATAATGGACATCCTTGTTTCACCCCTGATCTTGTTGGGAATGCATCTAGCTTATCCCCATTACAAATAATGCTTGTTGATGGTTTTAGGTAGATGCTATTTATAATTATAATTATAAATGGAAGGTTCCATTTATTCCTATGCTTTCTAGTGTTTTTAATAGGAATGGGTGTTGTATTTTGTCAAAGGCTTTTTCTGCGTCTATTGAGATGATCATATGGTTTCTGCTAGTTTTGTTGTTGATATGGTCAATTATGCTAATAGATTTCCTAATATTGAACCAGCCTTGCATTCTTGGAATAAATCCTACCTGGTCATAGTGTATTATTCTCGTGATGAATTGCTGCAATCTTTTTGCTAATATTTTATTTAAAATATTTGCATCAATATTCATTAGAGAAATTGGTCTATAGTTTTATTTCTCTGTTTTGACTCCACCTGGTTTGGGTATTAGTACCATATTTGTGTCATAAAAGAATTTGGTAGGACTCCTTCTTCACCTATTTTCCCAAATACTCTACAAAGTATTGGAATTAGTTGTTCTTTAAATGTTTGATAGAATTCACATGTAAAACCAACCTGGAGATTTTTTCCTAGGGAGTTCATTGATGGCATGCTCAATTTCTTTTTCTGAGATGGGGTTATTTAGAAATTTTACTTCCTTTTCTGTTAACCTGAGCAATTTATGTTTTTGTAGATATTCATCCATATCTCTAAGGTTGTCAAATCTATGGGCATACAATTGGGCAAAAGAATTCCTAATTATTGTTTTGATTTCTGCTTCATTTGAGGTGAACTCACCCTTTTCATTTTTGATACTGGTAATTTGATTTTCTTCTTTCTTTTTTTTAATCAAATTGACCAAAGGTTTATCAATTTTATTTTTTTTTCATAAAATCAGCTCTTTGTTTTATTTATTCATTCAATAGTTTTCTTGGTTTCAATTTTATTAATCTCTCCTTTGATTTTCAGTATTTATACTTTGGTATTTAATTGCGGGTTTTCAATTCGCTCTTTTTCTAGCTTTTTCAGCTGTATGCCCAGATCATTGATCTCTTTTTTCCCTATTTTATTCATGTAAGCATTTAGGGATATAAAACTTCCCCTAAGAACTGCTTTTGCTGCATCCCATAAGTTTTGGTATGTTGTTTCATTATTGTCATTCTCTTGAATGAAGTTATTAATTATTTCTCTGATTTGTTCTTTGGCCCACTCATTCTTTAGAATTAGATTGTTTAGTTTCCAATTAATTTTTAGCTTATTTTTCCATGGTACTTTATTGAAAATAATTCTTATTGCATCATGATCTGAAAAGTGTGCTTTGACTACTTCTGCCTTTCTGCACTGGATTGTGAGGTTTTTATGCTCTAGTACATGGTTAATTTTTGAGTATGTGCTATGTACCACTGAGAAGAAAGTATATTCCTTTTTATGCCCATTCAGTTTTCTCCAGAGATCTATCATACCTGCCTTTTCTAAAATTCTGTTTACCTCCTTAACTTCTTTCTTATTTATTTTGAGGTTAGATTTATCAAGTTCAGAAAGGGGGAGGTTGAGGTCTCCCAATATTATAGTTTTGCTGTCTATTTCTTCCTGTAACTCCCTTAACCTCTCCTCTAAGAATTTGTATGCCTTACCACTTGGTGCATATATGTTAAAAATGATATTGCTTCATTGTTTATGGTGCCTTTTAGCAGGATATAATGTCCTTCCTTATCTCTTTTAATTAAATCTATCTTTACTTTTGCTTTGTCTGAGTTTAGGATTGCTACACCTGCTTTTTTAACTTTAGCTGAGGCACAATATATTTTACTCCAGCCTTTTACCTTTACCCTATGTGTATCCCCCTGTTTCAAATGCGTTTCTTGTAAACAGCATATTGTAGGATTATGGTTTTTAATCCATTCTGCTATCTGCTTCTGTTTTATGAGAGTGTTCATCCCATTCACGTTCAGAGTTATGATTTCTATCTGTGTCTTTTTCTCCATCCTATTTCCCCCTGTTTATGCTTTTATTTCTCCCTTTCCCCTTCTCCTCCTCAACAAAGTTTTGCTTTTGACCGCCGCCTTCCCCAGTTTACCCTCCCTCTTTATTCCCCTCCCTTATCTTACCGTTTCCCACTTGCTACTTCTCCCCTCCCTTCTGACCACCCCCCTCCCTTTTTTATCCCCCCTTCCCCTCCTACTTCCCGTAGGACAAGTTAGATTTCTAAACTTATCAGGGTATGTCATTCCTTTCTTGAACCAGATCAGATGACAGTAAAGCTCAAATACTGCTCTTCTCCCTCATTTCTTTCCCTCTACTATAATATGTTTTTGTGCCACTTCATTTGGTGTAATTTACCCTTTTCTACTACCTCCTTACCTCTTCTCTCATAGCCCTCCCTTTACATCTCTTACTTATGTTTTTTATCTTTACATCAGTTAATTTACACAGGCATTCACAATCAATGTGTATCCCTTTCAATTGTCATAATAGCTGTACCATTCTCAAGACTGACGTATATGTATATATATAAAACATACATAAGATGATATAATCCCACATAAAGATGCAAATAACCTGCCCTTATTGGTTAATAAGGTTTGTGCGGTTTTTTCCCTGGTTACCTTTTTAATGTCTCTCTTGAGTTTTGTATTTGGAGATCAAATTTTCCATTGAGTTCTGGCCTTTTCATCAGGAAGGTCTGGAGTTCCCTTATTTCATTGAATGTCCATCTCCTTGCCTGAAAAATTATGCTTAGTTTTGCTGGGTAGTTGATCCTTGGTTGTAGTCCCAGGTCCTTTGCCCTTCAGAATATCATATTCCAATTTCTCCTGTCTTTTAATGTGGAAGCTGAGAGATCCTGCGTGATCCTGACTGTAGTTCCACGATATGTGAATTTCTTCTTTTTGGCTGCTTGCAGTAATTTCTCCTTGAGTTTATAGTTCTGAAATTTGGCTATAATATTTCTTAGTGTTTTCAGTTTGGGATCTCTTTCAGGGGGTGATCAGTGAATTCTCTCAATGACTATTTTGCACTCTGGTTCTAGGACCTCTGGGCGGTTTCGTAGATACTGTCAAGGTTCCTTTTCCATCGTGGATTTCTGGTAGACCAATAACTCTTAAATTGTCTCTCCTGGATGTATTTTCCAGGTCAGTTGTTTTCCCAATCAGATATTTCACATTTTTTTCTATTTTTTCATTCTTAACATTTTGCTTTACTACTTCTTGGTGCCTCATAGATTCATTAGCTTCCACTTGCTCAACTCCAATTTTTAATGAGTTAGTGTTTTCATTTTGCTTTTGAGTCTCCTTTTCCAATTTCCACCTCTCAGGGTGTCATTTTCTCTATTTAGATTCTTAATCTCCATTGCCATTTCACCAATCTTATTCTTTAGGGGCTTTTCCATTTTTTTCCATGTTTTCTTTTACCTCCTTAATTTGGTTTTTAAAATCCTCCTTTAGCTCTTCCAGCAATGCTTTTTTGGGCTGGAGACCAGTTCACATTATCTTTTGAGGTATCAGATGGATCTATAGTGTCACTGCTGTCCTCTTCCAAATTGGTATTTTGATCATTCCTGTCTCCATAAAAAGAATCTATTGTCCTCGGTTTTTTTGTGTTCTTCTTCATGTTGGTTTGCCTTTTCCTGGCTTTACAACAAATTTCTGCCTTTGGGACTCAGGGTTCTCTGTTCCAGCTTTCTTATTCTGGGGATTGTGAGTCTAGAATTATAGCCTTCAGTTTCCTGAGGTGTGGGGGAGGGGTCTGGCTCCCTGACTTCTCACTCCCTATGGGTGCTCTCCAGCACTGTTGCTCTTCAGCAATGGTCTCAGCTGTTTGTTGTTTGAGCTGATGTCTGGCACTTCCCCTGGGGGAGCAAGATTACGTCTGGGCTCCCGGTGTTGACCCCTGCTGGCTCTGCCCCTCTGGGACTAATGAACTTCTGCTATTTGACCACTGAAGCCCCACTTCTTTCTCCTCTGTTCTAGCGTTCTTTTTTTTTTCGAGGAATTCTCTGGGGGGGGTAGGGATTAGAGCAATTTACCTGGCCGTTATGTCTCCCAAAATTTCGAGAATCCACATTTCATCCCTTTGGGCTGCAAGCCTCAGGAGTAGGTGTTTTCCTGGCTGGTGGCATTGCGCTGCCTCTCATTGCTTCCACAGACTGCTGTTCTGTGTTGGGAGGCCTGGGGATCTCCACTGGTTTCCAGTGCCCAGCTTTCTTCCAGCCTGTCTCCCACGTGGATTTCCCAGGTGGCCGCTTCCACTTTAGTCTCAAGCAGCTCCCCACTCCGAGCCCTCTCCGAGCCTACAGATTCGTGCCTTCAGCCTTTCAGACTCTCCCGGCTTGGAAATTTGCTCCACTCAGACTGCTCACAGTTTCTGACTCTCTCAAATCTGCTCAAATTCACTTTTTTATAGGAATCTGACAGACCTTGGGAGAGAGCTCCGGTAAGACGCTGTTTTCATGCGGCCATCTTGGCTCTGCCGCCCATGTACAGCATTCAAATTCTTAAAGAAGTTAAGTAAGTTGCAGATTCATGACCAAACAAAAGATAGCAAGCATTATGAAATATAAAATAGATCATTTTGATTATATTAAATTAAAATCTTTTCCACAAATAAAACTAGTGCAACCAAGATTAGAAGGAAAGTCGAAAGCTGGGAAACTTTTTATGATCAGTGTTTCTGGTAAAAGCCTCATTTCTCAAATATATAGAGAACTGAGTCAAATTTATAAAAATATCAGCCATTCCCCAATTGATAAATGATAAAGGATATGAACAGGCAGTTTTCAGATGAAGAAATCAAGGTTATATATGGGCATATGAAGAAGTGCTCTAAATCACTTTTGATTAGAGAAATGCAAATTAAAACAACTATAAGGTACCATCTCATACCTGTAAGAATGACTAATATGACAAAAAAAGGAAAATGATAAATATTGGAGAAAGTATGGGAAAATTGGGACACTAATACATTGTTGATGGAATAGTGAACTGATCTAACCATACTAGAGAGCAATTCTCACCTATGCCTAAAGGGCAACCAAATTGTGTATACCTTTGATCCAACAATACCACTACTAGATCTGTATCTCAAAGAGCTAATAAAACAGGGGAAATGACCTTCATGTGCAAAATATTAATAGCAGCCTTTTTGTGATGGCAAAATATTGGAAAATAAGAGGATACCCATCAGTTGGCTCAACAAGCTGTAGTATGAATGTAATGGAATGCTATTGTGTAATAAGAAATGATGAACAGGCAGATTTCAGTAAACCCTGGAAAAATTTATACAAACTGGTGCAAAGTGAAATGAGCAGAACCAGTAAAACATTGTACATAGTATCCAACATTGTATGATGATCAACTATGAATGACTCAGTTCTTCTCAGCAACACAATGATCCAAGACAAGTATAAAGGACTCGAGAAGGAAAATGCTATCCATAACCAGATTAAAGAAAAAAAAAAACAACTGATGGCTGCTGTCTGGATGCAGATCAAAGAATATTTTTTAAATTTACTTTATTCTTTTTTTTGTGTTTTTCCCTTTTAATCTGTTTGTTCTTTCACAACTGTGATTAATATGGAAATATGTTTTACATGATAGCACATGCATAACCTATCTCAAATTGCCTACCATTTTTGGAAGGGGCAGGGGAGGGAGAGAGGGAGAAAAATTTGGAACTCAAAGTCTTGTAAACATGAATGCTAAAAATTGTCTTGACATGTAATTGGGGAAAAAATAAAATACTATTAAAAAGAAAAAAATGCATATTGAATGGATGGATATTATGGCACTTTAAAATGTAAAAAAATTCCACTATTCAATTACATTCAATACGAATAGTTTTAATTTATTTAATATTGAAATATAAAATAAGCCATTAATGCTGCTGGTTTTTTTTTAGAACACAAAAGGAACTTATTTGAAAAAGAAAAAGGTGGGATTCAAAAACTATTTTAAAAATTATATCTATTAGAAATCAAATGAAGCTATAGAAATATAATAAAATACTTAGAAAAGCAAATAATTAAGTGAGACGAAAATTTTGTTCAGTTAAGTAGTTCACTGATATTGAGATTAGATATCAAGGACAGCACCAACACTCTGGGATAAATTTTTAAAATCCATTTCAATGAACAATCTGGTCCTGCTCTCAGTACTAATTTTCTACCTTTGATTTTCTGTCCTGAAAAAAATAAAATTTCATTCTATTTTTTACCATTTTCTTCTTAATTCTGGCTTTTGCATTTGTAGAAATTCCACTTCCCTCTTCTAGGCTCATCCCAAGGGGTGTTCAGTAATCAGTTCCTCCCCCAATCTCCAGAGTAAGTAGTTTTGGGCTCCTTAGCAGATGGTGAATGGAAAATGGTGCTGCTCCTTTGATTTGTACACTCCTGCCTCTGGAGCCTCAAGGGGTATAAAAGGTAAAATTTTCCATCCAGGGAGTGATTTGCTCCAGATAAGCCCCTAGATAGAGGCCAAATGCAGCCATTGTGTCATAAGACTATAGATTTAGGGACAGGAGGAACCTTAGAGGTTGGCTAGGCCAAATTTCTCATTTTCCATATGAGGAAATTGAAGTGCCCACAATGTTAATTGGCTTGTCCAAGGCCTCACAGGTAGTCAGTAGATTTATACTCAGGGTTACCAACTCCAGATCCAGGGTTCTTTACACTGTGATCCCAGACGAACAGATACCTTTATTCCCTGGATTACAATCACATTTCTTTGGCTATGAGTACAGATTAAAGCCCAGAGAGTTGGCTTTGGTCTTGTACTCCTTTGGAATAAGGCTATTGTGATACTGCAGATATATAATTTAGAGTCTTGGGAGCCAAATAATTCAAAGGAGAAAGGGTATGACATCTAAAGAAATTAAAGACATTTATATCTGGAAGCAAACTCAGACACCATAGTCCAGGGATGGGGAACTTTTAATAATAGGCTTTGTTCTGTAAAACTTTTATTCAGTCAAAAGTCCACACTTAAAGATCTAGAAAGTCACATGTGGCCTAAGGCCTCAGGTTCCCCACCCCTCATTTAGTCTTTATTTTGCAAATGAAAAAACTGAGGTCAGGGTCAGGCAGGTAGTGTCTGAGGCAGGATTTGAATCCAGGTTCTCCAATGCCTTAGCCAGTGTTCTTTCAAGTGTATCATAATGTTAGAAGTAATTTTGAAGCATGGAAGCTGTGCTTTGTGGGGGGAAGAGTTTGGGAAGGGGAAAGATAAGGAGAAAAGCACTTTATTATGCAGTAATTCTCTGTGCATTTGATGCTAGCAAATGAATTGTCATTTGATACAGAGCAAAGCTCTTAACACCCAAACTAAGCCCACAGAACTCTGATGCAGAATTTTAATAGCACCAACTCCATAGGGCTCTACTAATATTGTTGACTCATACTGTGCACACCTATAATCACTTTGTGACTAGATGCTGGAAAATCTGCCAGCTAGCAATATGTCACATCTGCTTCGTTTATTGGCAAAATGTTTTCTTCAGTTACTTGTAAACAGTTTTTGGAGGCTTAGGGATCTTAGAATGGTTCAAATTAGTAACAAATGCTATTGGTTGCTGAAGTCACATTCTGTTCTGTTCCTGTGTTTTGCCATCTAGAAACTGAGACTAGAAGCGCAAAAAAATGTGTGAGGCAGACATACTGGAGAGGTGTAAACGGTCTCAAAATGTGAAAGGTTGCCACTGTTGTGAAGGAAATGCATCTTTTCTGGCCTTTTTTGATGTTCTCTGTCATAAAAGAGCCGGGGCAGATTTCAAATCCACACTTTCTTCCAATGGATTTAGTTAGCATAAGTGCTAATTATCAAGGAGCTAGACCCTCAAAAAACCACAGAGTGAGGTTTTGAGGATTTTTCTTTGTTTCCTTATTCAAACAACCCCTGGTTTAATAATACCCACTATGGAGAACCCTTGTAAATGTTCGCAGTGAGCAAAATGATCTTTCCCTGAAAAATTGATGTATTCTATATATTAGCCAGGAATATCATGTTGTAATCAAAAAGTACTAGATTGGGTGTCAGAAAGCCTGGGTTCAAATCCTATCTCAGTCAATTATCAATTGTATGATGTTGAAAAAGTTGACTTCTCTCTCCAGGCCTGTTTCCCTATGTATAAAATGAGAGAATTGGATGAAATGATGCCTAAAGTCCCTTGAAGCTCTCCATGTCAAGTCTAGCCTCAAAATAATTATAGCTCCTATTTTTAGAGTGCTCTGTGGTTTACAAAATGTTTTCCCTACAATAAACTTGAAATCTTTTCCTTTCTTTAAACTCAGGTGCCACCTCCTGCACGAAGCCTTCTGTCAGTAAGGAAGTTTGTTGTCCTTTTAGAGTTTAATTTCTCAGGATCCATGGCCATGGGAATGTCTAGTTTCCAGGTGTTAGATAACAATTCCCAGAATAGACTTAAGGATCCTAGAGAGTAATTCTTAGAATTATAGTTACAGACAGTCCTACTGAGGCTGCACCATGAGATATAGGGGTGACATAATTGATATTTACTATGCTTGCGCAGAATAACGATATTGTTAAAGTTAACTTGGGAGCTTAATGTTGGCAAGATGCCTTCTTTGTCTGTTGCCCTATAAAGCAGGAGGGCACTGATCAGTGAGTGGGGAATCCACAGGGAATCCATGGGGAATCCACGGGGAACTCATGGGGGAAGCTACGGGTAATGCCAGAGGAATGCAAGTACCTGCCTCAACTAGCCTGGGATTTAGGAGACTGCTCGATTGATCCTGTCAAGAGGTAAGGGTAGTTTCTCCCCTCTTCTCACCCACCCCTGTGAGAAAGGTGATCAGGGAATGCTTGATTAGGGAATGCTGTAGGAGTTGATGTTCTCATTATTGGCAACCTTTCTGAGAAGACTAGACTAGAATAAAGATTATTAACCCCTCTGAAGGTGCCTGCCGGCCTGACCAGATCAAGAGTAAACCCGTTAGAGGCTGGAGTCTGAAACTCCAGTGCCTCCTGTGTCTTATCTGTCTAACACCTTCCCTGATTCATTCAGTGAAAAAAAGTTTTTCTCAAAATTTAAAAAAATATATATTTTTAATTTCTGCATTTTACATCACCATAGAATCCCATTTATTTCTCCCCTATTTCTCTTCTCAGAGAGCCATCTCATATGACAAAAACAATATTTTAGAGAAGAAAAAAGCAACTGATGAATATATTGAAAGAGTATCAAAGCATGTAATTGCATAGCAACTGTCCTTCCACCTCCACAAAATGGAAGATTGGGGGTGTCTTGTTATATCTTTTCATTTGAATCCTAATGTGCAACATGCAAACAACTATGTACAAACATGACATATGCAGGATAAGTGGAGGTAATCTTAGCTAGAAGGCACTAACAAATAAATGTCTAGGGAACAGCTTCTTAAAAAGGTAGAATTTTAGCTGACACTTGAAAGAAGCCAGGGAAGCCTGGAGGCATAGACAAGGAGCAAAAGCATTCCAGGCATAGGGAATAACCACTGAAAATTCAGGAAGCCTGGAAATGAAGTATCTTATACAAGATGTGGCAAGGAGGCCAGAGTCATTGGATCATGAAGTATGCGGAAGGAATTAAAGTATAAGAAGATTGGAAAGTGAGGAAGTGACCAAATTATGTAAGCCTTTAAAAACCAACCAAAAGATTTCATATTTGATTCTGGAGGTATATAATAGGAAGCCAATGGATTTTATTTTATTGAGTGACTTCTATGTGCTATGTACAAAGATAAAAACAAAACAGTCCTTGTGTCTAGAAGCAAGATGGAACCACTGCAGTTTCTTATGAAGATAGGTGGCATTGTCAGACTTGTGTTATAGGAAATCTATTCAATGTCTGTGTAGATGGTGGATTGGAGAGGAGGGAGGCTGGATTCTGGGACAATAATCAAGAGGCTCTTTCACTAGCCCAGACAAGAGGTGATGAAATAAACTGAAATAGGGAGGTTAGGAAGAGGGGAAAAAGGTTAATGGTGTTTCAAACACGCAAAGTTTGAGTTGCCTTTGAGACACAGTTGGTGATGTCTAGGTGGTAATATGGAGCTGGTGCTCAGGAGAGAGATTAAGAATAGATATGTAAATTTTGGAATCATTCTTCCCTTTCCCGCACCTCTCAGATTTAATCAGATGCCAAGTCTTGTTAATTCTACCACCAATGTATTTCTTTCACCTTTCTCCTGCTCTCCACTTGGACAACTACCATCCTAGTTTAAACTCTTACCACCTCTACCAGGACAAATTGAAAGAGCTTCATAATTGCCTCCCTACCTCAATGTTTTCCTCTCTCTGATCCACCCACATGCCAAATTGTTATTCCTAAGGCATAATTCTGACATCAAGAAGCTCCAGTGGCTTTCTCTTGCCTCCAACATAAAATATAAATTCATTTGTCAGGTGTTCAAAACCTTTCACAATATGGTTTCAGTCTACTTTTCCAGGCTTATTAAAAATTCCTCTCCACATATTCTACATTCCAGCAAAACTGGCCTGCTTACTATTTCCAATTTACAATATTCCACCTCTGTACCTTTGCACAAGTGATCTCCCTATGCCTGGGATGGACTCTTTCCTTAGCTCTATCTTAGACTTCCTAGCTTCTCTCCAAACTCAGCTCAAGTGGCACCTTAGAAGCAAACTTTTTCTGATCTTTTCAGTTACCCTCACCTCACCTGATTTTGTTGTATGTATTTTATATTTTTTGAACTTACTTCTCTATGTATGTGGTGACTTGGCCCCTCGCCCCTTCTAGAATATAAGTGCCTTGAGGGTAGACTGTTCCATTTTTATGTTTGTATACCTATATCTAGCATAGTGCTTGGCACATGGTAGAGGCTTAATAAATGCTTTAATGAGTGAATGATGAATTGCAGATAACTAAACCCATGGGAGCTGATGAGGTCACTAAGAGTGAAAATGTAGAGATAAATAAGAGAAGGTCCGGAATCTATTCATAGTGCCTGGAACAAGGATAATAAGCCAGCAAAGGAGTCTAAAAAGGAGTGGCCAGACTGGTAGGAGAAGAACCATGAGAGAGTAGTATCATGAAAAACCAGGAAGGTACATGTGTCTAGAGGAGCATAAGGTTAATAGTGTCAATATAAGTCAAGAAGGATGAGGACTAAGAAAAGGTAAATAAGATACCATTGGTTCTCTTGTTATGCCAGATTTCAAGGAGTTGGAAAGAGATTGAGATGTGAAAAAGGAGAGACAATAAGCTTACGTTGCTTTTTCTAGCTTTCCTGTGAAAGGAAGGAGAGATATGGGACAATAGCTTGAGAAGATGATAGTATCAAGTGAATATTTTTTAAGGAAAAAATATCTAGGCATATTTGTAATAAGTAAGAAAGATCCCCATGAATATGGATAATGATTGAAGAGGCAAGGTCCCAGAGGAGACAGGTGAAGGGATTATTTTGTGGGCAATCTTCCAGAAAAGATGGGAGTGGATAGGATAAAAGGGTAGAGAGGTTGGCCTTGACAGGAAGAAAGGTCACCTCTTCCTCTGAGACTGGAGCAAATGAAGAGAGAGTGGAGGTAGTGCTATTGAGGTTATTTGAAGTACAGAATTATAGAGAAGGGAGAGCTTGAGACAGATAACCTTGCTTTTCTTAGTAAAGTGTGAGTTGAGATCCTCAAATGAGTTAGAGGCAAGAAGGGTTGTGTAAAAGAGAAGGCTCTGAACAGGAGCAATAGGGAGTAGAATAGAGAATCAATCAGGAAAGAGTGGGATGCAGCAGTATTGGCCCTGACATTACATTACATAAATTTAGATTGGATGTAGTCAGAACAGTTGTTTGGTTTTCTCCATGGTGATTCAGCAGTGTAAGCAGAGTGGAGAATGTGGATGATAAGAATGATCCAGGAGTTCAGAAAGGAATAAGTGCTGAAGTTTCGAAGGGAAAGAATGATGGCCTGAAAAGACAGAGAGAGCTAGTGACTAGAGGTTGTGATGGGGATAGAGAATAAGTCTAGAAAGGCATAGGAAGAGATGGGAGGAAAACAGGTCATGGCCAGAGGAATTTCTGAATTATGAACTTGTAATGGCAAGCAGGGTGGGACTTTTTGCTGTTTTTTTCTTTTGGAGTGCTTCCCAGCACTAGGGTAATCAAGTGCCTTTGATTGATTCAAGAGTCTTTGATGTCCTGCTTAAGTCACAAGAAAGCATAAGTCACATGAGTTTGAGTCACATGGTTGTGACACCCTCTGTGGGCTAACCCTGAAGAAGTGTATATATATTCTGAGGTTAGCATTTTGCATTGAGGGCCTACTCATTGGAAGACTGTTCCCATGGTTTGGCCAAACAAGACTCTGGGTAGCAGTTAAGGAGCTCCCAGGCTTTGAAAACCCAGATTTTGGTGCTTCTCTCTCTGGTAACTATGTATGTATTGCTATGGACAGACAGAAGCCCTGTCTTCTGATTTGTGTTATTTGCTCTGTTTATATAATTTCTGCTTGTAATTTGTGCTTCTGTTTTCTCTGAAGTTCATGTTGCTCACTTTTTCTCCTGAACTAAGTGAATGATATATGCATGTTTAAGTGAGGTTGTAAACCCCTTAAAGTTGCTTTTCTTAGAAAAGGAGATCAAAAAATTTGTGCTAACAGCCCTCTTGTGCTGGTATTATTGGCCTTACACCTCTACAGCAGCTGTTAGTAGCATTGTTGTTATAGAATTGCAGTGGCAGAACATTTGTAAGTGACTACAAATGAGACTAAAGGTATAATCAATTACTATGTGTGGCTGAGGTGGAGGGAAAATGCAGATTATAAGAGTTGGTGAACTTGGAAGCAAGGGCATTTGAGGGAATACCAATATGTAAATTGAAGTCCCAAAATGTTGAAATTGATGGAAGGGGGATAGGGGAAGCCTATCAAACAGGTACTGAATTCCTTAAATAAGGAGGAATGATGACATAAAGGCTAATAAGAACAGTCACCAAGACCTGGATTGGGTAAGATACTTGGTTGGAATGAAATGCAAAATACCAGAAACTGCTGAGTGGAGGTGGTAGGGAAAGACTCAGAAATAGTGGTAAGTAAATGCCTAATCTTCCCCTTGGCCCAGTATATCAAAAGATGTGAGTGTGAGTATTTCTAGTACTGAAGAAAGTAAACAGATTATAGTGGGAAGCTGGGTTTCACTGATTGTAAAAAGATAGAATGTTTTCTGACTGACCTGACTAAAAAAAGGTCTAATGTAAAGGGCAATTCATTAACAATAGAAAAAGGGTTCCATAAGGTACAATGGAAGGGTAAGGAAGAGTGTGATGTCAACATGGGTAAGAATAAAGCTGATATAGATGGCTATGACAAAGCAGGGCAAAGGAAACTTCCACCTTGGTAGCATGTTATTCAGAACCTGATCTTGGTAGCATCAGTGCCACTCGTAATTTGATTATAAGTCCCATAGCAATTGGTGGAAATGGATTGTCCATGGAGTTGAAAGGTAAATCAGTGCTTCCTGGAGTCCAGGGGACCCTTCATTCATCAGTCAGGGCAGCTCATGCTCTCTTTTCTGAGGCTCTAGTTCTAATAGGAAGTACACTTTTTTGTTTTATGTAGTCTGTCAGAAGGGCCTTTTTTGCTGTGATACATAATCAACACTAAAATTCCACATGTGTGTGTTTATGTGTATATTCTGTTACCCCTTCAGATAGCTCCATGTCTTATATTGAGATCGCCTCCTCTGAGCCCCCACCTCTATGTGACCCAACCCTCACTGTGTAATTTAGTTTCCATTTTACAAAAGAATAAAATAAGCAAAAATATTATATGAAGGACTACAAATCTAGTTGCTGTATCTATTTTCCAATTTCTGATTTAAATACTGGAACTTAAATGAACAATTAAGCACTTCTCCATCATAATTACCTCTTAAGAGCAAAGATGGCCCAGAAAATGTTTGTTTTACAGTGTCTCTTAACACAACCTTTTGTAAACTGCTCCAAGAAAAGCATTTTGCACTATTGGGAATGGGGAGCAATTTTGACAGTCCTATGTAATCAAAGAAATTAAAGCTAAATTCACGAAGTAAATATCAGAGCCAGGATTTAAACTCAGATCTATTGATTCCAAGTCATGATCTTGAAATTCAGCACAACCTTTGCCATAATCTTTTGTAACTTTAATATTAGTATTGATGAGTTTGCTAACATGATGGTCTCCCAGTTTCTCTATGTCAAGTCCTACAACTTTCAGCTCCATTCTTCCTCAGTCTCTTAGTCCTCATTAAAAACTTTCTCTGTCTCTCTTTGTTTTCCTCTGTGTCTGTCTGTCTCTCTGTTTCTGTCTCTCTGTTCTCTCTGTCTCTGTTTCTCTCTCTCTCTCTCTCTCTCTCTCTCTCTCTCTCTCTCTCTCTCTCTCTCTCTCTCTCTCATATTCCCAGTTCATAAATAGTATTGCGGCTGCATTTTTCTCCATTCAGAGACTCAATACTCCATAGTTAGCCATTTTAAGTGGTTGCTAATCTTTATTCTTAAATACTCTACTCCCTTATCTTCAGTCATAAACTGTGAATATTCAAATGAGCTGAGCTACCACAGTACCTTGAAGTTGTAAACTCTTCAGTATTAATCTATCAGTAGCTTTGGTGTCCTTGAAAAATTTTCTTTACATTCACACTTCTCCAGTTTTGAATAAACAAAATATCTTTCTTCCCCTATATAACAAATTAAGGTTTGACCCATTAGCATGGTTTCCCTATCTAAAAGCCCACCCAGTAGGGAGTTGGTGTTCCTGGGGTTTGGCAGAACTCCCACTGTCCTGCCCGATATCTTTCTGACCCAGTGTTGTTTCCTTGGCAAATCGTTTGTCCTTCATTTTCAAAAAGGATCATGACATCAAGGAAATGATGACATGACTTGCAGTTGACTTTGATTTGAGTGAGGGAGGGCTGTGCAAGGTCACCAGCCTCACTTTCTCCTCCAGAGCCATCTGGGTCCAGTGACCTGATATTCACTAGGATGACTAGAGATGGCTCAGGATGCAATGGAAGACCCTGGCCATTTTAGGCTAAGACCTTGACAAATATGGAGTCAGAGAAAAGCAGAATCCATGTGTACTTAATAATATCTTTTTAACCCTATTGTAAATCTGCAAGTGTTTCATTGTGTTCCAATCTCAAGCCTGAACTAGGCTGGGCCCAGAACACTTGGCAATTATTTCTCAAATGTCCCTTTTTTTCTACTCCCATTATAATAGCATTAATTCTGGTCCTTATCTCTTCTCTCTTAGATTAACATTATAAAGGACATCCTTACTTTCTCCCTAAACTTGTTCTTCCAGGGCCCCAATCACCACCAAATCCATTGTTTAGACTACCAGTCAAGCAATATTCCTAATACACTACTGTGAATCACATGACTCCTCAAAAACCTTCAGTTGCTTCTTTGTTGCTTCAATTACCCATCTACTGAATTGTTTGAAGTTCTTATCCTGGAATTGAAGACTCTTCAGAAACTTAATAAATCTTTGCTGATCATATTTGAATTGAATTGAGTTGAACTAGACTTGACAAACATTTTTTGGAGTATATTTCAATATATAAATTCATCTAATAGGAAATTAGAGCTGGAAGGAATCTCAGACATCATTCAAATGACTCATCTTACAGATGAAGAAATAGATGGTATGTCCTCACCTGTAGGATGGGGATAATGATACACTGCAGTCTGTTGTGAGGAAAGTGCTGTGTGAAACTTAAAGTGCTATGTCACTGTGTCTCCTCTGTAAGTGACTTGTCAAAGATCACCTAAGTAACAGAACCAAGACTGAAGCTCAGTTCTCATTTAGTTCTCTCCAACGATAACAGAGACAAGGGCATGAAAAGCAACAGGGGAACTGATTAGATTTAGGTTTTCAGCCTGAGTGGGAGGTAGAATAAGGGTACCGTTAAAAGAAACAGATAAGTCAGGAGAAGGAGCAGTTTTTTGTGGAAAACAAGCTGTTTGTTAATGTGTTGGCTTTAAGATGTGGAGAATCCAGGTGGAGCTGTGTAGCAGAATATTGAAAATAAGGTTCCATAGTTGTTTTCCAAGCATATCACCTTTAGATATTTATACTGGCTTTCCCACTTGATCTTTGAGACTCTTTCAGGCCCTGCTCAGCTGGAAAGGTGTGAAAAATCTGTTCAATTCCCTCTCTATCATTAGCACTTAACTGAAACTATAACAATATTCTATACCATTTCATTGATCTCCTATCCATTCAGACTAAGTAAAAACCAGATCTTTTACTAGATTAAAAATCTGATTTTTCCAGTCAGATAGTGCAAGAGTCTGATTTCTTCCTATGCCAGTTAAATGCAACACCCTCCCATCAGATTTTCAAATTTGAACAGAAGTTGGACTCTGAAAATCTAGCAACTGATACACTTCTGCTGAATTGCTATCTTGTTTATGTTCTTAGACAAGGAGTAAATTTTTTAAGTTCGCTTTAGAGAAGTCAGATCAATTTCAGTTATTATTATTTTATTAGTATTATTATTACTGATAACAGCTAGCCTTTATATAGCACTTTAATGTTTTCAAAGTATGCAAATACTACCACATTTGATCCCTACAACAACCCTAGGAGATAGGCGCTATTCTTATCCTTATTTTGCAGATGAGGGAACTGAGTCACAGAGAGGTTGTCCAGCATCACACAATTAGCCGGTGTCTGAGGAAGGATTTTAACTCAGGTGCTCCCAATTCTACCCACTGTACCACATAACTGCCTAATTATTATTAAATATTACTGAAAATATTTACTGAAAACTTCTCCTAGTAGGGCTTGAGTGATCAATGGAAAGAAAATCATTAGGATTATTCTAAAATGGAGTATAAAATAGAAGTCACTTCCTTCACTTTAGGGAAAAAGAGATTCCTGGAAAGGAAACATTTTGAAAATATAGCTAAAATAATTGGAAGACGTTAAATGATGTTAAATGGAATTTTCTTTGAAAGTAAAAAATAGCTTTACCATTCATGTAACTTGCTACTCGTCCATAGAGCGGAAAATTTATATCTTTCTAAGAACGAACAAACACCACAAAGAAAATGTTACCAAAGCCAACAGTCACTTGATACAATAGACGATTCCATTCCAGTCGCAAGAATGTTTGTCTCAGTCGAGAAAACTCCAGCAACAGAAAGGCTTCATTGAGAATGGCATACTTGAATTGGGACTTGAAAGAAGGGAGAAATCTCAAAATGTGGAAAGGGAGTGAGAAGGAGGGAATGCACTCCAGGATAAAGGAAACAGAAGGTTGGTAATCCACAGATTAATTTCAATGGCCTCAGTCCAAAATCCTCAATATAATGGTAGTGGGTGGGGGGGCAGTAACATTCATCCTCACTTCCTATAGCTCCCTCCTATAGGAATCATAAGAAACTTCCGATATGTCATAAGTTTATAGTCACTCTTTGCCTTCCTCTCTGCTTAGGAGTATAGCAGGAAATGTCACAAAGTGACTGTCAAAATTTTCCATCCTTCCTGTCAGGTAGAAAAACCTCCCCTGAGAGGGATGGTGGGCTGGCTCAGCATGCAGGCATTGTCCCACCTTTCACCATGCATACTTAATATCAATGGGGCCTGTAAGTCTTATTGTAGATTTCAGGAAGCTTAGGATCAGGGCTGGTTATGTTGAATCATTCTGCCACTGCAGGGCCAGTAGAAATGAGCTACACAGCTGCTGATGTTCCCTTCAAGAAACATCTCTACCCTTGAAATTCTGCCACGTAATTGAGTCCAGTACCTTGTAAATAGAACCTGAAATTTGGGAACCTGATACAGCAAGTATGAAGGCTGTTGTCAGTAAAAGGAGGACAGAACATGATAGCGGATGGTAAATGGGCTAATTAAGCGGAGACATACATGGAAGGGAGCAGCATAAGAGAAAATTGGAAAGGTTGCTTGGTCCTAAATTCTGTACAGCCTTCAATTTTAGGTTATTTTTTATTTGGCAGGCAACAAGAGCCATTGAAGGCTGTTGAGTTGAGGAATTATGTGATCAAGGCAATTCATTAAAATATTTTTATTAGGCTAACTAGACAGCCTAATTTTCACTGGATTTGGAAATTAGATGGATTGTGGATAGAGCAGTTTAGGAAGCCATATTGCATGGGGCAGAGAAGTAAATGAGTAATGAAGAAGTACAAGAAGTCTCTACTCAATACACTTTCCAGAAATTTTGTAATGAAGGAGCCAAGAGCAATAGTATGAGAAAAAAAGGCTCAAGGATATAGGGTGAGAGTTTATCTTTCATAAGGAGGATAGTCATCTCATCCTCCAAGATTAATGGGAAGAAAAGTACCTCTAAACTCAGAATTAAGTTGTTGATTTATAAAAAAGTCACAGATTTTTCCTATATAGGTCAAGAAAATGATAATCCTTTAAAAAATTTATATATTTTGCTTTTACATCACCTTCATTTCCAAATATATTCTTTCCATAACCCCTATCCAGTGAGCTATCCCTTGTAACAAAAGGATGGTATTGCTATATTTTTGCAAACACAAAAAGTTAGGTCAAAAATCATTATCTTTGATGGGGAGCAACAGGCAGGGGAAAGGAATCTAGCGACGAATGGAGGACTAAGTATTCTGTCCAAAAACTGAAAAGTAATGAGTTTAGGAAATAACTATTTCATAAGCAATTTAAATAGCTACTCTGTGACATGTAATCAGTCCTCCTGTTAAGAAGTAAGGATCCACATTTTCCATAGTGTGGGCACTCCTGCCACAAATACAGATTTGAAGCCCCTTGACAAATTACTAGGTGATCTTCCAGAGTTGCTGTAGTGGAAAAATCCACCATCCCATGGGCAAACTGGTGAAGAGCCCTTTGAACTTAGCCAGGATGGTTCTCAGACATGAAGTCTACCAGTAGGTCTGTTATCAAAGCCTTGCCACTTTGGTAGGAAGCTCCAGAGCTTTGCGACACTGGCGTGGTCTTTAAGAATCGGAGTCATCTCCTTCCTATGATGAGGGGGTTAGATAAGGACTTTGGCAGAGGCTCCTGTTAAACTTCATTAAAAAATGTGATATACCTTTTTACTATGAAACATTTGGAAGGGGGGTTGGAGAACCAGAAATGTCATGATATCAGCATAGGGGACTTCCAGTATGAAAACACCCTCTACTAATGCAAACAAGCAGCCATTCTGTAATTTATAATCTTAGGAAGTTTCCTAAGGGCACTGAGGGATTACTTGCTCTACACATAGTCACACAGATAGCATTTGTCAGAGATATCAACCTGAAGGAACTGGCCTCTAACTTGTGGATGTCCGGAGCCAAACAGAACAGGCTAGAGACAGGTGAGTCAGGAATCAAACAGAAGTTTGATTTCAAAGTGAGGAAAATGGCTTGCAAGCAAGGACACATTTGCTGGGGCCCCACCCCTAGTCGGGGGTAGGACTTAATCCAGATCTTTCTGACTGCAAGGCCATCTCCCTATTGACTACACCATATGGCCTCTCTCCATGAAGTTTAGATAGTCCCTAATAGTTGTAAGTGTGAATTCTAGATTAGTAACATCTGTTAACTGAAAGTCTAAAACTTATGGTGACTTGGTAACCTAAGCTCAGGAAGAGGAAATGATTCATATTCATCATGTTACTTTAGGCTCTAAAGAGGTAGAATAACTTGCCCCCATGTGTCTCCAAATTAGTGGTTGCATTTTTTCATCCATATACTTCATAACCCTGTAGCCAAGATTAAAAATAATAAAGAGATTTTACAATGTACAATTCTGATTTTTCAAAGAGTCCTAATGTCTCAAATCTATAATAAAGCCTTTGAAGTTAACTTTTGAGGTTTATTTACTACCTTTTTATCCAAAAGGAAAAATTATCAAAATCAAGGAAGGATAATGAGATGAGTGAATAGGAGGCCAAACCAAGATAAGGAAGGATCTGGTGAAAATTCTTTTGATAATCATAATTTCTTCAAGTATACACAGGTCCAGTCTCGTTAGGAGTCATCTATGCGGTACAATGTGAGGGTGCAAGGAAGGTACCTGCAAATTTTCCTTCTATGTCTACTTATCTGCCTGAAATAATGGGAATTTTGATCAGCTTAATGGAGTGGGAGATGAGAGAGAGTTAATTTTCAACGTTGTCCTAGAAGCCAGGATGCAGCCAGCTTCTTTGGAGGGGAATCAGGACAAGGCTGACGCACTCAGGGCTGCTCAGGACTAGACTCACCTCCCACACCAGCCTGGGGCTGGGAGGAGCTCTCATATGAATATGATTTGGCCACAAGTATCAGAAAGCTATTTGCTCATTTGCTGCCATGAGATGGCAAGGGGGAAAATTTCACGTCTACATTCATGTAACACTGACTCTGGCCCCCACTGCTGAAAGGCCAGGGATGTTATGTTTCTACTCTTCCTACAGGATTCTCTAGCCCTGTTAAGGGGATTGGGGGAAGGTCTAGGCTCTCTGTTATTGGCTCCAGCCCCCATTAACGGCATTCCCTCAATTGTAGGGAGAGGTCTCCTGCATTCCAGTTCCATTTAGCCATGGACAGATTAGCTTTTACATCGAAATATTTACTTCAGAAGGTATAATCACAAATATACAAACTTGCTGCTCCCCCAATACGTAGGAAGCATAATTCTCCTCTTCTCTTATACCACAGTTCCTAGGGAGAGGAAGGACATTGTGTTCATAGTTTAGATCAGAACAGTCCCAGTTCAAAAGTACAAAAACCCCTTTGGACTTGACTTCCAGGCTTCTCAGGGTTTATATGCTGGGTTGGCTGCCTGCACTCCTGGCTCCAAAAGTCATCAGGTCTCAAACTTCCTGGTCCATAGGTATCATGTCTGGCACCCCAAACTAAGGACAAACAACACAGAACAGAAACAAATACCCCCAGGTTCATTTCTTGGTGCTAGACTAAAAGAAGAAAATTAAGAGGCAAGTCCTTCCTTTCTCATCGGTTCAGTTCATAGCATACATGCTGGGCACAGCAGAAGTTCCCCCCCCCCGCACCCCCCCCACCAAAAAAAAGAGCAAAGCCAAAAATTTGGGGGAAAAGAGCAAAGGGTTAGGTCAAATCACTTTTAAAGATGTAAGCAGTCAATCAAAGGAAATGACCCCCATGTGCATTGTAGGGAATACACCAGCTCCATTTTAGGCAAACTAGGCATGCTCAAAAGGCCCCTCAAGGTAGAATCCATGTTGGAGATGGGCATGCCCAGAAGAAGCAGAGGCTACATTCATAAACAGAAAAGGAGAATGGAGTAAATTATAGGCCTGCCAGTTTAACTCTGGTACTATTTACAATATTGGAATAAATCACAGGCTTTGAAGATAAAAATGTAAGTCTAATTTAAGGCCTTGAAGATAAAAATGTAGGTCTAATTTGAGGCCACATCTGCCCTTATACCTCCCAGAATGCCTTTTTTGTAGTTAATTTGTTTTTTACCAGACTTGTGATTGTTCCATTGCTGGAGAGAGGCCCACCTAGCAATGCAGATCAGCAGGCACCTGCTTTGCATCCTATTGCCTTAGAAAGTTTCCTGGGATGCTGAGAGGATGAGCCCATCTGTGTCAGATGTGGGACCAGAACCCAGCTCTTCCTGTCTCCTACACAAAGTAGAAGCTCAAAAAATCTTTGTGGAATTGAACAGAATTATAGATAAACATTCTCTTTAAGCTGACAACATGACCAAAAGTACTACTTGGAGACATCTTCCTTTTCCCATGTAAAAGTGGCAAGTACAGCTAGAAATTTCTCTAGAGTTCTTAATGCATAGTATTGGTAACCTTAAAAGTTAGCTTTCTATTCCTCAAAACCCTCTAGTGGCTCCCTACTACCTATATAATACTTGGCAAACTGCATCAGGGAGGCCAAATCCCACTGCCTATTTTTATATGGTCAACATCTAAGAATAGTTTCTGCATTTAAAAAAACACTCTTTATTTTAGAATGTAAGAAAACATTCTTAGCTCATGGGCCATACAAAAGGCAAAGAGACCTTGTGCAGTGTTTTGCTGATACCTGGCCTATGGAATAAAATGAACAGTCCTGTCAGGGACATCCATGATTTCATGCCAAACTACTTACTAGTCTTTGCACCATTCCCCTCTAAATATTTACTTATTTAGCCAGACTGGACCACAAGTGGGAACATCTCTTATGAACTTTAGATCTCTCCCTGGGCCTAGAACGGGACTTTACAGGACCATAGGAAAGTGCAGTGGGAAAATCCTTGCATTTAGAGTCAAAGGGCCTTGTATTAATCCTAGCCCTTCCAAGTCCTACTTGTTTGGTGTTGGGCAAGTCACCTTCCTGAGACTCAGTTTCCTCATCTGTAAATGAGAGTTTTTGACTATTTGGCCTCTGTAATCTCTTCCAGATCTGGGACTATGATTACATGAATGTTTAACTTCCTCCTGGATTTTAATATACGTTTTAATAGTAGGCCATAGGAAAAGGATAATTCTGAATGCAACACACTTAATCTCCAATGATAGAATTTTAAGTATTAAAATCTAGTTTGGAGAAATTTGGGGGTGGGACTTCCTTGTGCCCATAAAATCATACTACATAAATTAGCTAGGTATAAGACCAACTCTGAGGTTGCTCTTTCCTGCTTCCTCCCCTTCCCCCTTTCTTATTTTCCTACACATTTACTTCAGGGAAGAATCTTAGAGAGCTTGGCATTTGGTCTGTTTGTTTTTGTAGTGTACTGCAGTGTATATGAGCCTAGGACTGGTTGTAGAGAGTTCCAGGTACAATGGTTAGCATAGTGCTCTCATTTCAAATGCAGACCTTGAATAAAGCTTCAGATTAATTTTTTGTCATCCAAGATAGACCAGGCAGATGCTGTGCTACCCCAGGCCCACTAGGATCTATGTGCCATTTCATCACTCTGCTCTTTAGAGGCGAAACACAAAAACCAGTGCAAGTGTTCTGCCTGAGTCCCAGAAACAGTCATAAATGACATGTAATCCTTATCCGGCTTCTGGAAGAAAAAAGTCATCAGAGGTCAGTGATATTTTTGTCACTCAAATACATTAGAAATCTCTTTAAAGTTTAGTAACAACAAAAATCATTTATTGGAGGCATATTACACAGTATTTTCTCATCTCAACAATACATTCATATGCCATTGTGCAAAGTGAATATTTTTCAAAACAATGAGAGCAGGTCATTCAGAATAACTTGGAAAGACTGACTCTTCTATGAAACCACATGCATTCTTAATAGAGAGAAAAGATCTACAGAGAGCAGCTCTCATTCTCCAAAGTTTTATTTTTGGATGACGATAGTACTTGGGCCTCTCTCTGCACTAAAATCCTATTTGGAAAAATACAGAAACAATTTGCATTATTAATCAAAATAAAAAGTAATACACATACTTCTTTGCCTGCCAAGGAATGTGTTTCTTGCAAAAAAATACAAGAAAGAGCTCTGTAATGGGAAACCAAGGAACATTTCTTATTGGCAATTTACCAGATGTCATTACTCTGATTGTAGAAGCTGTAGGAATACAAGAGGCTGACAGATGTAATACTTGTAAAGAGTCAGAGGAGACAATTTTGTTCTCTTCACCTCTAAAACTCATACACCTATAAGCACACATATGCATATACACACTTAAATCATGTAGCATAAAGCCACAGTGGCCATTATTTCAGGGATTTCTAATATGCCTTCAATATAAGGTTCAAAGAATCAAGTAAGATCTGCCCTTCCAGATGGATATTTATTAGTTTGAAAAGTTGCTGTCAGGATCTCAGTTTGCCAGAAAATTCTATTTTCTTTCGTTTTGAAAAAAATATTTGACTCTATGCCTACTTGAGCTGAGTAATTAGGGTCTTTTCCTTTCTACCTGGTGCAAGCATTTGAAGAAAAGAGGAAGAGGTGAATTTTGAAAACTAGCTTTATCTATTATAATTTATTTCTGTTGCTTTGTGTCTTCTTCCATGGACTTCTAAACATATGAGGGATTAGGTTTAGTTCTGTCTATTCTGATTTGTGTCAAAACTTAAATTTCTGGCAGAACATATATGGCAGGCATCACATAAATTCTCTTCGAAGATTTCATTCTGGGAGTGGGCAGCTAGGTGGCACAGTGGATAGAGTTCCAGACCTAAAGTTAGTAAAACATCTTTGTGAGTCCAAATCTGGCCTCAGACACTTACTAGCTATGTGACCCTGGGCAAGTCACTTAACCTTATTTGCCTCAGTTCCTCATCTGTAAAATGATCTGAAGAAGGAAATGGAAAACTATTACAGTCTCTTTGCCAAGAAAACACCAAAATGCGGTCATGGAGCATCAGACACAACTGAAACAACTGAACAGCAGCAACAATAAAAGGCTGGAAGTGTGACCTTAGTCATTTTCAGTAAATTCAGATGTGATGAAACTCCATTTGCATGGAATGAACTAAAGTTTCAGAAGAACAATGTCAAGACTGGCAGAATGAATGGTGGCAAATTGGAACTATTCAATAAAAAAGTAATTAGGAATGTAGCTCTATTTGAAATTACAGCAAACCCAAGACACAAATAAGAGAAAGGCTCTCACATACTCAAAACATCTTATTCCAGCTTTTCTTTCACTGTTCAATGTCAAAAACATGGCATATAGATAAAAATAGCACAAGATTTCCCTCTGCAACTGTTATATTGATTAAAAAAGTCAAGAAGTAAAGGAACATTAACACTTCAGGAATATGTTATTACGTTGACATGACTTGTCCTCCCTTCAACAGAGATCACAGACTATATAATTTGTTATATTGTCTCTAAAAGTTTCTGTGTTTGGAAAAATCCTCACCTTGTGGCCCATTCAGTGATGAGCCTATTTCCCCTAGCTAGGCTGTTTTTCAGACATTAGCCCATCACCATGTCTACTCTAGAAGCTTCTATAGCTATGGAAGAATCTTGTAGAGCTTGTGTTCTGCTAGCATAGCCTTCAAAACCCCTAAGTCACCTCCTCACCATTCTCCAATTTTATGTCTTCTTTGATTTTGATAAAGACTGTTTTGTAGGTATGTTTATATAAAACTTGCACAGGTCTTGTTAGCTTAACTCCAGATGATTTATGCATAGGATGTAATGTGGTTATTTTTATTGGAATTCCTCTGTTTATCTCTTCCTGATTTCTTTTAGTATGCTAAAGAAACATTAATGACTACTGTGGATTTATCTTGTATCCTGTTACTTTACTAAAGCTATTAATTGTTTCAATTAGAAACACTCATATTACCATTCAGAAAGCACCATAGAGCAGTAAAATATAATTTTTCCAAAATTCTCTTCATCTCTATAGTTTCCTTATGGTTTATCTGTTTTATTTTTGAGGGAAATATTAAAGTCTTCTACAATTATTGTGTTGCTATAAATGACTTTAAAAATTCACATAGCTTTTCTTTCAAGAATTTAGACGTGGTTGACTATGGAGGGTTTAAGTTTGGGCATTGTAGGAATCACTATAGCAATGAGACTCAAAGTACAGTAGCAAAATGAATTTTATTAAAGGATTGAGGGAAGCTTATACTTCTTTTTCTTAAAATTTCAGACAAATACTAACACTTAAATACACAATAAGAAAAGAAAAAGAAACATATTATAAACCTAAATATCTAAATATAAAATAAGAAAAGAAAAATGCCATATGCACAGCAGAATATAGGAGAGGATTCAGAATATATAGCAGTAACTTTCCATTTCAAAAAGTCTATATATTAAATACTGCATGTTATGTTGAAAGCTGCCCATCTTTGCCTGCTTGTAAATTTTCATTTATTCTCTGCTGTACACATTTGTTCTTTTCCTCCCCTTTCTTCCCCCTTCCCCACCCAAGCTACAATTAAGTGTGGATATATATATACATATGTATGTGTATATATACACATGCATATATACATACATACAAATATAAATATATACTTTCCCTAAGAGATCCTACTCCTAATCTTTTTTATGTTTGTGTGTATCTCTTTTTCCCATCTCTATCTCCTCTACTTTACTTCTACCTCTACCTGGCCCTCCTACTGCTTAACCTACCCCCCCACAACAATTCCTCCCTTAGCCTCCCATTTCCATTGATCTAAACATCCTTCTATATCCCCCTTTTAACCTATTTCCTCACCCTCCCCTCTAAACACTCTTATCCTCCCCTCTCCCTATCTCCTTAGAGTTTTCTTTCTAAATTTAGAAGACTTTTATACTCTTCTAGATTGTGTATGTATTTTCCCTCTTAA
This sequence comes from Trichosurus vulpecula, assembly GCF_011100635.1. Lineage (NCBI taxonomy): Eukaryota > Metazoa > Chordata > Mammalia > Diprotodontia > Phalangeridae > Trichosurus > Trichosurus vulpecula. Next base: position 147,393,938 of record NC_050574.1, on the reverse strand, counting down.
ACCCATTCCCAATGAAAGTAGGTTTCCAGACCTAAGAGTCCCCCTCCCCCATCTAATTCTTCTGTATTGGTTCTTCCTTTCCTTTCACACCTCATTTATATAAGATAATTACTCTTTTAGCTGTTCTTGAATGGTTTTACTTTTTGAAGTCATATCGTAGTCAGGTCTACTCCAATTTTCTTAAAAGCTACCTAATTACTGATAACAATCTTAGAAATAGGTTTCACATTTTACATACACAAAAAGTAAAGTCTGTCCTTATTGAGTTCCTTGTAATTGGCCACTGGTATGTATCTTACATTTCTCTTGACCCTTGTATGTCAAATATTCTATTAAGCTTAGGTTGTTGTTTTTTTTTTAACAAAATGCTGTCAGTCTGAAAATTCATTAAATGTCCATTTTTTCATTCAGAATTAAGCTTAGCTTTGTGGGGTATGATATTTTCAGCTGGAAGCCCAGTTCTTTTGCTCTTCGATATATAATGTTCCAAGACCTGCAGTCTTTTAGTGTTGCCACTGATAGTTCTCATGTGATCCTAATTGTGGTACTGCCAAATGTAATTTTTTCCTTGTTGCTTGTAATATTTTGTCCTTGAGTGGGAGTTTTCAGAATTTGACTCTAATATTCCTGTGAGTTTTCCTAATAGGATCTCTCTCAGGTGGTGATCGGTGGATTTTTTTCTATTTCTACTTTCCCCTCTTGCTTTAGTGCTTCAGGACAATTTTCTTTAATTATTTCTTATATTTTGTATCAAGATTCTTCTTTTATCATAATTTTTAGGTAGTCCAATCATCCTTATGTTTTCTCTTCTTGATCTGTTTTCTAGACCAGTTGTTTTTCTTGTGAGATGTTGTTTCAACAATTCGACTAGCAGCTTCCGAGGGGGTGAAAAATGAACACAAGCCCAACAACAGGAATGCTGCAAGCCCAGGTCCTTTTGATCTGCTTTACTAAGGAAAGCAACATTAAGGGGCTAACAATCTGACTTTAATCCAACATACAAATATCATTCACTCAGCTCCAGGGGAAAAACCAGCACCCTGAGCTTCAGAGCAAATACAAACAATTCTGATTCAAATCTCAATGCATAGTTACCAGAATTTAACAAAGTCCCAACATCCAGGTTTAAAAGCTGGAGGTCTCTTAACTACAGCTGCCCAGAGTCTCCACATCAGCACTCTGCCAAGAGTTAGAGCCCCAAGCAAATAGCTCTGTTCTCTCTTTTTATGCACTCTTTAGCTATCATCAAACTGTCATCTGAGTGACCAGAACTTAGGCTCTTACTATTGGCTCTGGTCTTAGCAACTCCCCTTAAGACTCTGAGGGCTTCACGTCCACATAGGCTTAGCACCTAATAGATAGGGGCTTGGGCCTGTGGCTTAGCACCTAATAAAAATCAATCAAAGACACCCAACTTAATTGATATTACAGATGTTCACATTGTCTTCTTTTTTCATTCTTTATATTTTGTATTTTTATTTCTTGATCTCTTATAACTTCACTGGCTTCCCTTTGCCCAATTCTGATTTTCAAGGAGTCATTTTTCTTCCTTAAGGTTCTAGATCTTCTTTTCTAATTGGTTGACTTTCTTTTCATGACTTTATTTTTCTTGGAGTATTCTTAGTTTTCTTTTTAGTTTTTCCTCAATCTCTCTCATTTGATTTTTAAAGTATTTTTTAAGTCCTTCAATTAATATTTTTTGGGCAGGTGATCATTTGACATTACTCTTTGGGGTAAGAGAGGGTTTCTTTGCTTCAGTATCCTCCTCTGAAGACAAACCCCAGTCTTCTCTATTCCCATGATAGCTCTCTGTATTCTTTCTCCTTTGCCTGTGCCTTTTTTTGGTAATAGTTCAGTTTTTATAATCACCTCTAGTTCTGGGGTATGGGAGATGGTGCCTCAGGCCTCAGATCCTCTTCAGTTCTCCCCTCTGATCTCCAACTCAAACCAAGACCTCAAATCCTGTAAGTGCCCACAGCCAGTGCTCCACTGCTTCTGCATTCACCAAGGATGTGCTGGTTTCTTCTCATGCCTGCTGCTCTCCTCAGCACAGCTGAGTCTGGTGTTCCTTGTCAGCAGAGGTTCCCTCAATATTCCCCAGTTCAGACACCCCAACTCCCCTCACTATCCCAGGGGTACAAGTTCCTGCAGCTGGGGCTAAGGCAGCCTCCTGACCCAGCTAACCCCAGGGCTTGCCACTTGTTCTTTAAGGGGTCCCTAGCCTGGAGGTGTTTACTCTTCACAGGGAGGAAAATTTGTCCTGAAATTTTTCTTCAGATCTTCTCAGATTGTCCCAGGAGGACTCCTGTTCTGCCCCTACTCTTATTTTCACCACTTTATGTTTTCCCTGAGGCACTATTTTCTCTCTTTTCTGGAAGAAAATCTTGAAAGCTTGAAATTTTCTGACCTACTCTGCCATTTTTCCAGCATCCTTCAAAGCTTATGCTTCTACCCAGAGGTAGAGGCCTCAATGACATCCTTGAAGTGCAGGCAAGCTATATCTGGAGCTTCCCAATTAGGTGGAGTAGCCAGCCAATAGGGTACTGGAACTGCAATAAGACCTGAATTTGAGTTTTACCTCAGACACTTAATAGCTGTGTGACTTGGGCAAATCACTTAGCTTCTGTTACTCTTGCTTTTTTCATTTGTATAATGGGGATAGTAGTAGTGCCTACCTTCCAGAGTTGTGGGGATCAAGTGAGAAAACATACGTAAAATACTTTGGAAATTTTAAGGCACTATATAAATCATAGCTTTTATTATTACTTTTTATAGGAAATTGAGTGCTTTGTCTGGGAACCAATCCAGCAATCAGATCTTGCCCAACAGGTGTCACCCCATGGTTTGGCCATACACGAAAGCAAGTAAATTCTGATGGTTGGGTTCAGGCAGAGGTCACTTCCCATTGGAAACCAAGAGATTTTTTTGTTCAACATAAATAAACTCTGTGGTTTACAAACAATTAATATTATTTTTCATTTTCTATGGTGTATTTAAGCACAATGTAGTTTCTTTATCTTGACATTATAAATTTTGTCATTGTCTTATTTATCATGAGGATAACTCCCATTTTTAGTATTTCCTGAACCATAATAGATTTTATTCCATCCCATGATTTTCTTAAATTTTTAAAAAATTTTAAACACCAAAAAAGAATATTTCCATGTACATAACAAAACACAAAAAGATTATACATGAAACCATGAATTTCCATTTCATACCACTTGCTTTTAAAAAAAGTGTATAATAATTCCAGGCATTATTTTTAAAATTATTTTGCTTATCCGTGCTTCTGTATAAATTTCTTTCTGCTCTTTTTTGTGCATTTAGGAATGTTTCAATGACCGTCTTTTGGTAGGCATTAATTTACTAATCTTCCAGCTTCCTTTCAACCCCTCTTCCCCCTTACAACAAATGAACATAGTCAAACAAAACTAATCCATACTGTGGCCATTTCAAAAAATGAATGTCTCTTTTCTTATATTGAATTCATCACCTCTCTGTCAGGAGGTGTGTGATATGCTTCCTCAAAGGTCCTCTGGAGACAAGGTTGATCACTGCATCAACTATGGAGAGTTTAAATTTGGGCATTGTAGGGAAACACTATGGAAACACCATGGCAATGAGACCCAAAGTGCACTATTCCATTAAAGGTCAGTTTCCTCCTTGTAGGATTAAATTTAGCTTTGAAGGGTAAATTATCCCTGGTTGTGGGTCTTTTGCCTTTTAGAATATTGAATTCTAAGATCTCTTTTTGCTTTTAGTAGAAACTGCCAGGTTTTTTTGTGATCTTGACTGAGGGTCTTTAAAACTTGAATTGTTGTTTTCTTTGTAAACATGCCTAGAAAGACATGTATGATTTTGTCTTTGTTATCAAAGCTTTGGAATTTGGGACTTTTCCTTTTTGGAGACACACAGTAGGTTCTTTCTATCTTATTCTGTTCTTTCATTCTAGTAGATCTAGGGAGTTTTGACTTGGAATTTTTAAAAATAAAATGTACAATCTTTCTGTGTGTCTGTGTGTATCTGTGTGTCTGTGTGCACAAGTGTGTGGTTTTGAGAAAGTCCAATGATTCTTAGGTTATCTCTCATTAGTTTTTTTCAGGTCAATTTATTTTTATATTAGATTTTCTGTTGAACTTTTTATGTCTCAGATTTTCTCCAATTTTTCAAACTTTTTTTTGTTCTAATATTTCCTGCTGTATCATGGTGTCATTTATTTTTGTTTGGCCCATTTAATTTTTTTAATGAAGTCTATTCTTTGGATAACTACTTGTCAGGTAAGCTATTCTCTTTACAATTTTTCCCAGATACTTTATTTATTTATTTTTAATCTCTTGCTTTATTTCTTCTAAAGGTATTTCTGTACTATATGTGGAAAACCAGGCATTTTTTTTTCCTGAGTCACTAATGTCCTATATGAGGATTTCTATGTCTACATTTTTAAAAAATGCTAGTCAATTTTCTCTAATTCATTCATCTTACCAGCTATAGTTCTTGAATTTGGCCTTTGTGCTAGGGACTGAGTGTTTTTGTGTTGGATGGTTGTCCCTGATTGGTCTCCCCCTGGGCGGTCTGGGTTCCATGCTAATCTCCATTTCAAGCTCACCCTTGGATCTATGATATTTAATGTGCTAAGTCTCTAGAGTTTTTTGAAGCATCTTAGAACAGAATGCTAGAGACCTCTGGAACCCTGGGGCATCCTGTCTGAGCACTGGATACCACTTGGGTCATTGTCTACTCAAGAAACTTCCAAGATCCTCATCTTGTGGCTTTTTGATCACATGAGACTTTCTCGGGGGACTCTCCAATTGTTGCCTCCAGACACTGAGACTTGTAGCCTACATGTGTCTCTGGCTTGTCAATGTTCTTAAATGGAGGCTGGGCTTATTTGTCTATAATGGGTTGGTTTTGTTGGTGGTGCCCATTCCTATTGTCATTGGGGTTCTGGAGAGCTTTTTCTGCAGTTCTGAGGTAGAAGAAGTCACTATTATTTTTCTCTGAATTTCTTGATCATTATTTAATCTGGTGTAAATTTCAAGCTTTTACTGGAGTGGTTGTGTTAGAATTGCACAGTTAACCTCTGTTCAGGCGGCCATCTTGCCTGAAAGTCCTTGTCTCATAATTTTTAATTGCTTTAGGTCTTAGTGTTTCTTGTATGTGGTAAATTGTTGGATCTTGAGTTTTATCTGTTCCTCTATTTTCTGTATTTTTATTGGGGAACTTTAACCATTCATATTTAGAGTTATATTAATTTTGTATTTTCTTCTGTTAATACTTTCACATATGTATTATGCATATAATGCCTTCTTGATCTATTTTTGAGGATAATTTTTACTTCTTAGTGATTCTGTTAGTGAATTCTATCAAATATTTTACTTGTGATTTAATTGTTTGATAGCAATAGCTTATAAATCCATCTGGCCCAAGACTACACACAAACATATCTATGTGTGTAAAGCCACACATACACACACACACACACACACACACACAGACACACAGCCGTATGTCTTTGTGAATGTGTGTGCACATATATACATATACACAGGCACACACACAAACATGCTCCTCTTTTAAGTCAATATTTTATCTCTTTGGTTTATTTTGTTTATACTAATCTAATTCTAATATCCTCCCCACCCCACCTCCTTCCTCTTCCTGATCACTACATTCATTTAAATCATCTTCATTTTCTTTTTGGTTGTAGAATCTGTCTGTCATATTAAACCTTCATATAAGAATTTATACATGTATATGCCCTCATGCATAAACCTCATTCAAACTACATCATTCACGAAGCAAGTATTTTACAAGTGAATTTTCCACAGAATTGAAGGTTACTCCTACCACTACCTATGCTTCTTGATGAGAACCATTCTTGTTTCATGTGTGTGTGTGTGTGTGTGTGTGTGTGTGTGTGTGTGTGTGATTATATACTTCCTTACCTTCTTAAACAAAGTAGAAAACAAACTTTTATTAAAAGTAAGGACCATCATCCCATTATTGTTATGAATGTCAGCACTATAATGAATATCAGCTGTTATAGAGAGCTACCATACATTGCCTTCAGCAAATTTTTATGGTGGTTAAGGCTATTTCACCGTACGTTAAATGGCACTACACTGCTATTTGTTTTATTCTACTGATGTTTGTGAGTATGGTCCATGAAACCACATAATCAGGCCTGTTAGAATTATGTATAATCAGTAAGTAAACTTGGAATGAGGCACTGAGGACTTCTCCTGGTACATGAGCTTTAGTATTGGGTTTTGTGATATTTCATTCTTGCCTTTACTCCTTTCTTTTCAGCCTTCCAATCCTGGCAATGCCTCTGCCCTAAGATCCACTCTGACTTTGTATTTCTCTCTCTATTACTAATACTAACATTTACTCTAATAGTAGCCAAGGACTAGCCCAAACCCTTAGACTAAACTTAACGTTTTTAAAATTTTTAACATTGTTTAAAAATTGAGCTCCAAATTCTGTATCTTTCTCTCACTACTCCCTTGTCCATTGAGAAGGCAAGCAATATCATATCTATTACACATATGAAATCATGCAAAATATATTTCCATATGAGCCATGTCACAAATAAGAAAGAAAAATTTTAAAAGTGAAAAAAATTATAGTTCAATTTTCATCGGTTCTCTCTCTGAAGCTGGATAGTATTTTTCATCATGAGTCCTTCAGAATTGTCTTAGGTTATTGTTTTGATTAGAGTAGCTAAGTCTTTCACAGTTGTTCATTGTTACAATATTGCTGTTACTGTGTACAATGGTCTCTCATTCTCATGCTCGCTTCACTCTGCATTAGTTCATGTAGTCCTTCCCAGGTTTTTCTGATACCATCTTGCTCCTCATTTCTCGTAGTATTATAGTATTCTACCACAATCATATACCATAACTTGTTCAGCTATTCTGCAATTGATAGGAATTACCTCCATTTCCAATTTTTTGCCACCATAAAAAGAGCTACTATAAATATTTTTGTAATATAGGTCCTTTTCCTTAGGATTATTTTGATAACACCTCAAAAACCCTTCCTATCCTGGTCATTGTACTCTGAGTGCATTTCAAATTTTCTGTGTCCTTTCTAAGATGTATGACCAAGGAAATTTCAGGCAAACAATATCTCTGGACTCTATTCTTCTTGAAATATAGCCTAAAATCATACTAGTTATTTATTTTCGGTTCCATGTCATACCTTTGCCTCATATTTTCCTTCTGGTCCAAGAAAATCCCAGATTTTTTTTGGAAGGAGGATGGTTGGGACCTTGGAATTCTTTTGTATAAGGATACACCATAGTTGAAATTCCCTCTACCAAAACATATAGGCAACTGTTTTTCAGTTTATATCATGTTACGTAACTGTAGTGCTTAAGAGAGGTTATGAGACTTGCCTAGGATCACACAGACAGTTTGTGTCAGAGGCTAAACTCAGGTTTGTTTCTTACTGGCAGTCAGATTATCAACTGGTGTTTACTCATACAGTCCCCATATTGTACGTGGGAAGTTATTTTTTTAATCCAAGTATACCTCTCTAAATTTAATCTCATGAGAATTGCCCCATCTTTTCAGCTTTTCTTTTTTGGTCATGACTGCCATCCAACATGCCAGCTATCCCTCTATGCTTTGCAGCATTTAAAAATATGGTTACCATGCCATAAATGGCATAATCTAAATAAGTGGTATCAAACTCACATAGAAAATGAGACCACTTGACCATATATAAAGATACCTGTGGGCCATATATTGATTTAGAAAATGATACATGTTTATGTATTTCTTTTTTGTTAATATATAAACACATAAAAATCAGTTAGAAACTACATTTTAATCTAGTTTGGACCTCACTTCGGAGTGTTCTGGGTGGTATATGGCTCATGAACCACATGTTGGCCACCTCTGACTTAAAAATTGATAAAGATATTAACCAGCACAGTCCAAGGATAGATTTTCTTGGGCATTCCACTTGAGCCATCCCTTTATTTTGACATCAGCTCATTAGATTACTCCTACGTCTGTTAATTCAACCAGTTCTGAATTCAGCTAACAATACTATCATAAATTCCATTGAATCCCAACTTTTGGACCTTGGACCTATGTATACCTGTGCTGTTTTTTTAAGAGGTCTCTAAGCCCATATGCTCACTCAGTACGGTCATTATATATTTTCTCATTAAACAGACACTCATAGAATAGCAACTATCCACAGCAGGACCTTGCCCCCAGTTATTCCCCAGTCCTCTTTAAGGACAGCCTCAGCACTTGTTTTGGTTATTAGAACCTGGCCTGGAAATAGTGAAGGAATGAGTGAGGACTAAGGACTAGTGTCTGTGAGTCAGTGTGTGGAGTGAGAGAACGATAGTGGGATGGAGAGTGGGACTAGAGAAGTTCACTAATGATAAAGGAGAAGAGATGTGACTGACGAAGAGTGAATCAAGAAGAGGAATTCAGAGTGGAGCTCAGAAAGAGCTTGTAGAGAATGGCTAGGTAGAAGAGAGGGTTTGTGAGTAATACGGAAGAGAGAAGAAAAGTAAATACTGGGTCCTAGTGACCTCTCCATTTCCTTGTCCCATCATATACATAGCAGTGCATAAATTGGACTACCAGTATTAAGAATGAAGATAAGAGAATGTCGATCTCATACTACTTCTCTAAATAGAGCATCTTCTGAACTCTCCTTAGGCTATTTTAAAGACGAGACCCACTTGAGAGGATGAAGCAGACCTAGATACACAATATATGTGATGTCTAGTGACAGTTTGCAACATGAATACAAATATTGGAGGATGGCATGGGAGAAGAAACAGAATGCAAGGAAGAACATAGGATTTGGAATCAGAAGAGATATCAGTCTGAATCCTAGTTATGACACAATTTGTGTGATGCTGAATAGTTCATTTAATTTCTCTGGATCTCAAATTTCTCATATGCAAAATGGACTTAATAATAATCACACCACCTACCTTATAGGATTGTTTTGAAGAAAGAATTTTGTAAACCTTAAAGTGTTCTAAAAATTTGAGTTGCTATTAGTGTTGAAGTATGTGGAAGGTAGCAGGTAGAAGGCAGGAAGAAAGAACATTAACCTGTCAGATAGAAGTCCTGGATTTTAGTCATGACTCCATCTCATAATAGATGGGACTTATTAAAAGTTACTACAAGTAATTTTTGAGCCTTGGGGGGTGAAATAGCATATACCTGCCAATAACACTACTAGAAGATAAGCTTTTAGATGATATACTTTGTGCAAGGGTGAAATTCAAAGATTTAGGTTTTCCCGTTTACGTTCTGGCCCTAGCATATTGACCATGATAGTAGCAGTTGGTGGCAATGACTATATTAGGAGTCAAGAACAAACTGGAAACACTGAGGAAAGGCAGCTTCTTGACTCTACAAGGAACATTGAAGGGAAGCCTAAAGGGAACTGTATGAACACTACATGGGGAAGAATAAAGAACTTCTGGCAGCCATGAGCTGTGAATTTACAATGTTGTGTCATATACTCTCCCCAAGCTCAAGTCCATTTCCCCTCAACTGTGTATAAATGTGTGCATGCCAGACTTTTGTTGAATTTAGGAAAATTTTATTCACAAATGTGAAATAGAGAATGCAGAGAGCCTAGATAACTATAGAATTTACCAGTCATTTTTATTATATGACCTTTGTCATGCCCCTTTCTAAGTAAGCTTATCAAGTCTGGCAGAATAATTGATATCAATTGACAATCATGGTGGTATGGGCACACTGGTGAGAGCTCTTAAGGTTAATTGTACTCACAAAGGTGTTGTCAGAGTCAGAATTTGAACCCAGGTCCACTGATAGCAAATCCAGCATTCATTTAGCTCTTCTAGTCACTGTCTGTATGGACTTAAGTGAGATATTTAATATTTCTTTTACAAACAATTTTCGTCTTTTACCACAGAAAAGGATTGGATAAGAAGATATCCCAGGTCCCTTCCAGGTCTGAAATCTGCACTACGCTATATTCTTTTATGCTGTCTTCGAATTTTTCACATGTTTAAATTAATATTCTTAGCTTCAACAAATATTTATTGAGGAAATATAGCACTGAGAACTAAGAGATAAACAAAGATAAAGAAAACAAAGCTCCTATCCCTATGGAGTTTATAGTCTAGTAGCAGAGATTGCACATACAAGTAAATATCCATGAGTATAGAGATTCAACATTTTTATTGTTCCATCGTTTCAGTTGTGTCCCACTCTTTGTGACCCCATTTGGTGTTTTCTTGGAAAAGAATGGTTTGCCATTTCCTTCCCCAGCTCATTTTACAGATGAGGAAACTGAGGCAAACAAGGTTAAGTGACTTTCCCAGGCTCACACAGCTAGGAAGTGTCTGAAACTAGGTTTGAACTCAGAAAGATGAGTCTTTCTGACTCCAGGCCCAGCACTCTATCCACTGCACCACCTAGGTGCCTAGAGATTCAACTTATAGATATATAAATATATACACACACATATATTTGCATGCACAAATACATTCTACTTTTTAAAAATGTATATCTTTTGTTTTTATATCACCTTAATTTCCAAATAAATCACTCTCCCTCCCTTTTCCAGAGAGCCATCTCTTATAACAAAGATAAAAAAGAAAAAAAGGAGAAAAAGATCTTCTACAAACCTAACCTGCACATCAGCTGAATCTGATAATATACATCATATTCCACCTTCATAATCTACCACCTTTCAAATGAAAGGAGTGAAGCTCATTTTCCCTTCTTCGGGGCCCAGGTGTGCCATTATCAGAATGCCATTCTGATTCATTTAATTTTCTTTCCATTTACACTGTTAGAATTATTGTGTATATTGTTTTCTAAGTTCTACTTACTTTGTAAAAGGTTATTTAAGTCTTCCTGTGATTCTCTGTATTCTTCATATTTTTGGTTTCTTGTATTGTTAAATTTATGTAGCATGGTTTGTTTAGCCATTATCCATCCAAAGTGAATCTGTTTTGTCTCCATGTTTTTGTTACAACAAAAATGCTAATATACATGTTTTGGTGTATGTGGGACTTTTCTTCATATCTTTGACCTTTTTCACCATAGGCACTACCAACAGTGGGATCTTTTGAGTCAAAACATGTGTACATTTTTGTCTCTTTCTTACCATAATCCAAAATTTCTTTCCAGAATGGTCAGACCAATTCACGGCCATACCAAGAGTCTATTAGTGTGCCTCACTTTCTACAATCTATCCAACTCTTTCAAATATTTGTCACCTTTGATAATTTTCTTTGTGGGAGTTAAAACCTCAGGGTTTTCTTTTCGTAATGATTTGGAGCAATATGGCATTTCATTATGAATAGTTTCTGGTTTATTTGAGGACTGCACACCTTCTTTGATCTCTCATCCATCGGGCATTTGTTCTTACATGCTTGTGTTCATTTCTAACATAGCTTAGATATCAGTCCCTTGCCAGATTTATTTAATTCAAATATTTTTCTTCCCAAATCATGAGACTTTGGGATACTTTTTAAAGGAAGGGTTCATGGAGGAAGTGGTATCTGAGCTGGCTTTTGAAGGGTAGGTAGTTAGAAATGAGACTTTTAAAAAAAATTCTGACATTCATAATTGTATGAGAAATCATACAAAGATATGAAAATGGAAAATTTCCCACTTTAGCTGGAGCATAAAGTACATCAAAAGGAGTGAGGAGATGATATTAGAAGCATGTGTTGGAGTTAGGTTATATAGGACTTTGAATGCCAGACTAAGAAGCTTGAACTCTTGGATATACAATAAATTTTGCAAAATTTTGATCATTAGTATAGTCTAATCATACCTGTGCATTAGGAATACAAAAACTGACTATGGTGGGGAGGATGGATTGGCAGGAGAGTAACTGGGCATGAGGAAACCATGTAGATGTTGTTGTGATGGGCCAGGAAGTTGGCAAAGGTGGCATGGATTAAACTAGTTGCAGGAGAACATAAAATGGGGGACAGACACAAGAGAAGTTATATAGCTAGAATTAATATGACTTGGAAACCAAATGCATAGTGTTTAGGAAGGGAGAGGGAGAAGATGGAGAATGATCTTTCCAGCATGATTTCTTTTTTTTGCAGGGGAGAAGGCAGGGAAATTGGAGTTAAGTGACTTGCCCAAGGTCACACAGCTAGTAAATGTGTCAAGTGTCTGAGGTCAAATTTGAACTCAGGTACTCCTGACTCCAGGGCCAGTGCTCCACTCACTGCGCCACCTAGCTGCCCCACCAGCATGATTTCTTAGTATAATTTTCATGCCATTCATAGAAATAAAGAAAACTAGAAGAGGAACAATGAGAGATGGAGAGAAGATAAAAAAACATGTAGTAAGAATTTAAAATTAATTCATTTTTTGAAATGTTGAGTTTGTGGTACCAGTAGGACCCCCAGATATAGATATTTGGACAGAAACGTGAACTTGAAATTTGGAGAGATAGTTAGATTTGGGCATCTCCTGGTAACTGTGGAAGCTATAAGGTTGCCACAGGAAAGTGTGTAGCAAGAGAAAGAATTGATTGGTTACAGAATCTTGGGGGTATGTCTGTTTGGGATATGAGGAATAAAAGCATATTAAGGATAGTCCAAGAGAAAGGTAGTTTGAGACATAGTAGCAGTCTGTAATTGTTACTGATGTTATGTTATTTTAACCCATTAGGTAAATTAGGATAATAAAATCCCCTTTTCCATCACTCTCATCCTAGGGATTCCTACTGGTTAGTTTAATCCAATCAAGTGGTTTTGTAAGCAGATGGAGAACTACCGTAGAGGATTTGGTTTCACTTCTCTGCTTGTAAGAAGGCTTGGCAGATATAAAAGTCGTTGTAATCTCTAGGAATATGAAGCACATTGGATTTCAGCAAAACCTTCTGACCACCAACTGACTACCTTTTGCTGTGAAGTTAACAGACTAAATGAGTGAGGAATTAATTGTTCTTAATACACAATGCTTTTTATACAGTGTGGGTCTAGGGCAAAGTCAGTTACCTTCTGCAGGACCCGAGTTTTCTTGTTTGCAAAACAAGAAGATTAGAGATGTTCTCTAACACACATTCTAGCTCCCTACATTTTAGGAGTCTCTTTTTTTGGCTCTCCTTCTGCACCAATTCATCAATCAATCAACAAGCATTGCTTAAGCTCTGGGATACTAAGAAGGGAAACAGTCACCTCTCAAGAAGCTTACATTCTATCGAGAGAAACAGTGTGTACATATTAGGTACGCACAGAATACATTCATAGTGAATTCAACGTAGTTTGGGGAGGGAGGACTCCAACATCTGTTTTGAGATAGGGTTAAGAAAGATTTTATGCAAAAGATGTCACTTGAAGTGGGTCTTGAAAGAACCTAGAAATTCCTAGATACAGGGAGGACGGAATGTATTTCAGGCATAGGTGAGAGCCAATGCAAAGGAAAATAGATCAGTATGCCTGATCAACAGAGTGTGTTGAAGGGAGTCATGTGTTAAAGGCCTGGAAAAGAAGAAAAGGTTGTGAAGAGCTTTTTATACCAAACAAAGGAGTTCCCATTTGATTGCAGAGGTAATAGGGAGCACCTGGCGTTTATTGAGTAGGGGAATGAGATAGTCAGATCTTTGCTTTAAACAAAAATCACTTTGGCAGCTGTGTAGGGAATCAGAGTGGGGAGAGGCTTAAGGTGGAGAGAATAGTTAGTAGGTTATCACAATAGCCCCTGTGAGAGGCCCTAGCCTGAATTAGGACAGTGGCTTTGTGGACAGAAAGAAAGGGATGGATGCAAGAAGGTTTAATTATTAATTAGGTTTTGTTTTATATATGTTTCTTCTCTGTTTTTGTTTTCCATGCGTGCATTTGTCTCTTTTTCCCTTTAAGAGTATGGACTATCTTGTATTTATTTCTTTTCAGACAGTTTTGTGTTCCAATGCTATTCCATAAACCTTGACTGACTGACCCTAAGGTATAGATGGATTTTAGTTGGAACTAGAGACTAAGTCTACATGGGCTGTAAAGATTCCATTTTCTGGAATTTCTCTCTCTCACACACACACATGCATACACGCATGCACGCACACACGCACAAACACATCTCAATGACTGTTTTCTGAGTGACCAAATTGCTCAGACCATTGGTACAATTTGATAGTTAATATGGTTCCAAATACCAAACTGATCGTTTGTGGTGCCGTTTTTTTTTTTTTTTGTCAACTTGCACATATGGCCAAAAAGCATGTCCTCTTCTCGGTTCCCTTCAGTTCTGGCATTCTCCTGCATGTTCACTAAAGCTCCTCTGACTGGGAAAGATGAGGACATCCTGACCTTCTCACAGCTGCTTCTAAAGCCTCCTAGGTCAGCTTTTGACTAGCAGGAAAACCAAGGCTTGGAGATGACAAGAATGTAAGGGGCCATTCCCAAACTCTATTTCCTTCTGGTACAAAACATACAGAGCCCACAACTGAGTCCCCCTAAGTAGCTTGATGCTGCCAAGTGGGTTTAAAGCTTGGAGCAATGCCATTTTAAGCTCCTGGATGTTTTATGCAGGCTGGCATTGTCAAAACACAAGCCTTTCAAATGAGTCTCTGGCTTCCTCTTCAGACACCACCAGATCAAGACTGAGTGGCATCAGATTAATTGTTCCAATTCATCATTTCCCCGCCTTCAACTGGGGCCCATCAAAAACTATGTTTATTGTGGCTTTGAGAGATATATCACTGTTCCAATTCATTCAGCAGTGTTGGGACTTGGATTGTGTCCATATACCATCTCTTTTAGTACCACTAACATTTCCAAACTGTTTTCTGAATAAATCTTTCTTGTTTACATAACCTGTAGTCACAGACATTTGTCCAGATTATCTTCCACTTTTATGGCCTCCTGGGTTGAGATTTATATACTTGTCTGTTGATCGTCATCATCAAAAATTAAGAGAGCCCCCTGGTGTGCATAATGCTTAATGAGCTCCCATTCTCCCTCCTCCCACATCCTTGTACAGCCTAAAGAAAATCCAGAGGATTTGGAGTCTTTGCTAATTTCACTTCAGAGTTAGGGGGCTGGTTTTCAGGTGAAACAGTATATTGTACCTCTAGGCAGAGAAAGCAGCCTACAGCAAATGAAAGGGGTCGTAATTACAAGCTGATATTCACAGGCAGCTACTACAGTTGGGGAGGAGCACCTCATAGGAGAGTAAATTGTTTTCTGACAGTATTGAGCCTTCCTTGGCCCCGGGGCATTATTATGGTTCCATAGATTCCATGTTTGATTTAGAGATAAAGGCTTCAGGAAGAAAAACTGAAAAAACAAAAAAGAAAAAAAAAACAAGAGAGAGATACTCAAGTCTTGGAATGTATATGGAATTGCTGCCCCACTGTGGAACAGTTAGTTCTTGCATGCCATTTTCTTAGAATGCGGAATTTGAACCAAGTTGCTTTCAGGCATTTGATATAGAACAAGAGTCATTGTTAAACCCCCATGTGAGTTGATAAATCTACATTGCTGTTGCTCAATCAGTGAGTTCAAGATCTGGCACTGGAGTGCCAGGGGTATCCTTTACCAGTTTTGGGCTGGGGGGAGGAGAAAGAGGTGGTGGTGACTGATGAATTGTAGTGATCTTGGAGAGAGAAGGAAAAAGAACTTGTGTTTACCCTCCTAGCTGTGGGTGAGGAAAGTGGTTGGATTGATGCATGACTGGATGAGAAGGGAGAGTGTCAAAGAAGAGGGACAGCAAGTCCCTCCCACCTTCCAGTATTTCCTGGGTGATTCCAAGGGATACTCTACTGGCAGATATGAAAAGATTCTACTCTGCTGGTTTCACATTCCTTGCTAATATAATTTAATGCAAATTGATTTTAGAAAAAAAACTGAATTTATTTCAAAGAAGATTTGAATTGCCCTCCAGTTTGAAGGTTTAAGATGTTTGAGGTTAGGATGCCTTTCTACTTTAGAAATATGCTAATAGAAAAAGTACAAGAAATGCTTGAACAAATTGTGGTGTAAAAATTTTCTGGGATACTGTGTTGTAAGAAAGATAAATATGAAGAATTTGGGGAAATGTGGGAAGACTTGCATGAACTGATGCAGCATGAAATATACAGGACCAGAAAACAATGGTTAAAATAATGTAAATGAAAATAACAGTAAAAGGCAGCTAAGTTTTAATTAATTGCAATGAACAATTTTGTTCCCAATTAGAACTATGGAAGACTACAAATGCTGAATGTTACATATGCTGTCACAAACAGTTATGTTGTCAGTCAGTTTTGTTAAATTGTTTTTATTTGTTACAAGAGTATATTCAATGGTGGTTATAGTCATAGTGGAGGTATATCAGGAAATTACCATTACCCTCTACATTGGGCAAACCCCTCTACATGCACAAATGATTCCATTCTATACCATATTTTCCAGAAGATTACCCTCTATCATTCTCATTCTCTTACTTATCTTCGAACTCTCCCTTTCTACTCACTCATTCCCTACTACCTACAAACATGCCTATATCTCTACCCTACTAAAAAAATCATTGTCTTAAGCCACCTATTACAGTTACCTGTCACATCATATATTTCTGCATTTTGTTGGCTAACCTTCTTGATGCTATCTACAATTGATACTTCCACTTCTTTACCTCTCAGTCCTTTCTTAATTCTCTATATTCTGCCTTCTGATCTAATCATTCAGATTAATCTGCTCTCTCCAAAATCACCAATAATCTCTTAATTGATAAATTTAATGACCTCATCTTTCTTGCCTTTCTGCAGCCATTGATACTAACAATCACTCTCTTGTCCTTGAAACTCTCTTCTCTCTAGGTTTTTGTGACAAAAACTTGGTTCTCCAACATGGTTGGCTAGAACCAGGAATGATAAGTCTGAGCACCTTGCCTGAAATAACACTAATTATATTTCATTTTTCCTTTCTACATCCAGGAATGGGGCATAGGACTTGGTGAACATGTTTCTGACTTCAAAGAGTAGAATAAAACCCAAAGCTGGTTTTAGTAGAATTCACACACACACACACACACACACACACACACACACACACACACACACATATATATATATATATATATATATATATATATATATATATATATATATATACATACATATTACAAATGGATATGGCACCATAAAATAATATACATACTTCTTATTTTTGATTGAAAAATTAGGAACTATCCCCTAAGTTTATAGGATGAAAAATAAAATCTAGATTGGTGCAAGTATGGTTTTAGTCATACGATAAAATAAATGCATGACTTATAGGTGTCACAAATGACTAAATAACAGTGCTCAAGATATCAAGAATGAACTATTCTTTCTGTTCTCAACAGTCAATCAGTCAAGACATGGAAAACCTATTGAGGAATCTCTCTCAGGTTTTCCTCCAATGCTTTAATGTTCCCTGCACTCCAGGGTTAACTATTTTTTAAATGCTCTTAGGTCATGAAGCTTACTAAATTTGTTGAGGGTGACTATTAGTAACCAAGATGAGTGGATTTCATCTTTAGTATTTCCTCCTAAAGTTTCGTTTGAAATTTGCCATTTTGCATATTACCATTAATTACAGTTATGATATAATCTGGCAATATCAAGCCTTTTTTCCAGAAGAAGAAGTAGGGATAATAAAACAGAAATAGTTAGAATGACTAAAGAATACATAGTTCTAGCCCCCAATGCCAAAGAGATTCTATAAAACCTTTCATCTATCTTTTAGTTTGCTTATGATTAGTCTATTCTAAAGCTGCCTGAGGCCTGCTTCCTCTAGACTGGTTCATTTGTAAAAGAGCCTGGCTCCATTTTCTTTTATTTCTTTTTCACTTTTATTGATAAGTTTTGGTTTTGTATCATCTACACTTCCCTACATATGCCTACTTGCTCACTCCTGAGAAATCCATCTCAATAACAAAAGAAAAAAGGATTTAAAAAAACTAACCAACATATTAAAACATGCCACACACAACTAAGTTTGATATTTTATGCAGGATTCCACACTCATAGTCCCCCACCTTTGAAAGAAGTGAGAGAGGGGCATTCTCACATCTTTTGGGAGAACACTAAACTTGGTCATTATAATTTCACATTATTTAGTTATGATCCTATTGTTGTCATTCCATTTTTATTGTAGTCACTAGGTGTCTATTATTTTTCTGGTTTCTGGTTAGTCCACATAAATTTCCTCATGATCCTATGCATTCACTGTGCTTGTTGTTTCCTACAGTAATATGCTAATACACCAATCAATAAAGGAATCAATTAATATTTAGTAAGTGCTTAATATGTACCAGGTATTGTGATAATCACTGGAAATACTAAGAAAAAGAAAATTATAGAACAGGCCCTCAAGGGTCTTATATAACCAATTAACCTATTTTACATAATTTTAACTTTGAGTAGTATTAATTTAAATGCATGCAATTACATTATAAGATTCATTATTTGCGTTTATTGGAACCTAACCGTATTCTAATGATGCACAAAATATGTATATAAATAGGCATATTCACACGCCACAAATTGTTTATCCATTCCCCAGTCAGTGACTATCTACTCTGTCTTGGTTCTATGTTACTACAAAAGGTGATGCTGTCTGTATTTTGGTGTATATGGGAGGATTCAATTCCATTTCCTTCCTGAATTTCAATCTCTTGAGTTACTAGGTTCTAGTAATGTGGTTATACCAGAATTATGTTGTTTCATCTCTCAGAGACCAAGTCAGACAACTGAGATTTGGGGGCCTAGTGAAGCAGATTAGTACGTGTATCCTCTCATTTTTCTTCTGTATGTGCAACACCAGGAGTGTTTTCAATTCAGTCATTTTAATTATGAATTAGTCATTCACAAGGGAATATAGAATTATATTTATGTTCCTTGAGATCACATACTAGATTAACTTATCTTGTTACAAGGATAGAGTCTTATCTTACATACCTAGAATGTGATGGAATGCAAACTGTGAGTTCTCTTAAAGCCACTGAGTCTTGGGGGTGGGAAAACAGGATAATAGAAGCGTTGATTTAGACTTTAAGAGATCTTCTGGTCAAATCCCCTCATTTCACAGATTAGGGAACTGAGATCCAGAGAAGTTAATTGTTCTGCCCAAGGTCATACCAGTAGTATGTGGAAGAGGTGGGATTAGAAGCCAGGTTCTCTGATTCTAAACCTAGTCCTTTTTCTCCTGTATATGGCAGGATCAGGAATGGACATGTCAGCTTCTAGCAGTGGTATAAAAGCTTTCAGCATAACTGAACTGGGCTTTAGGGAATCAGGCAACTTTATGAAACAAATGGTATCTTCCTCTGAGAGGTACTAACAAAGGTCCAGTATAGAATTCACAAAGCTGAGGAAAAAGTCCAAACCCTTTACCTTATAACCCCAAAAGAGATTAAACATGCAAGCAAGCAGAGCATGAAGATGAATTATGAAAAGACATTTAGCCCCACCTCACCTTCCTGAGTTGAGAGATGGGCCAGGAAAATGAAACCCATTCAAAGTGGGAAAACATGACATAGGGCTAGGAAGATTAGCTAAGCTACAACTTGGATTGTCTGAGGTTTCCTTCCAGAAGCAAATATCTTAATCAGCCCCTGTGACAATGGAATTCAAATAGAGATTTGATATGATTCTCTGGGCTGTGATCTCATTTAATTTTTCTACTTCCTGGAATAGTGCAGACACAACGATTTTTGCTCATTTGTTTTAATTTATGTCCAGTTGTTGCTATAAAATCTCCGCAGGGGGCACAGGCTCACCTAGTCTTCTTAGGGCTTTCTGCTAGGTCTCTTGCTGTTGTGTAGATTATAGCCAAGCACATGGGCTGTCTATCAGTAAGACATGATGGGCCCAGGAGAAGGAGACAGATGCCATACTATG
Source organism: Trichosurus vulpecula (assembly GCF_011100635.1). Lineage (NCBI taxonomy): Eukaryota > Metazoa > Chordata > Mammalia > Diprotodontia > Phalangeridae > Trichosurus > Trichosurus vulpecula. The sequence goes on along the minus strand of NC_050574.1, from coordinate 147,374,084 downwards.
GGGCTCCCTCTGCCAGGCTCCTGGCCTAAGCTTGACTTGCCTGCAATGAAGGAGAGAAACGCCATTTCATTTGCTTCCTCCACTAATCCCTTCACCTCAATGCAAGTACTTCACCTCCTTCCCCCTCCCAGCTATGCACTAAAGCCTAAGGCTTGAAGGGACTCCACTTTGAGGTTGAATCCCTAGGGATGTCAATAGCCTAACTGAATTTATTCCTTAGTGGTTAACAAACTCCTACCTGGTCATTACACTCTCCATCCCAATGATTCTTAATCATTGGCTATCATCATTGAAACCTGGCTTTCTTTCCCTTTCTTCCCCCTACTGTCCATTCCTTTATTCTCAATTCCCTCAATATACTCCCTTCCCTTTCCCCACCCCAACTCCTCCCCACTCCCTCTAAGCTACCCATCCTCAAGCTGTGCTCCCCAGAATGCCAGGTTCATAGGTGATGAATTTGCTTTCATCTTAAATATTTTTTTTCTTTCCCCTCCTTCCTTCTGACTCCCATCGAGAGCTGCCTCCCTCCTGATGATACAGCCACCTTTCCAGCACTAACTGCACTTTCACTCATTCACCCTTGACTCATTAGTCGAGGTGAGAGATTTGGGATAGTTTTTGCTCTCCATTGCTACTTTCAAATTTACCCTCTACCCCCTTCACTCAGTAACTTCTGGAGTTTTACTTAATTCATATCTATTATTATCTCTATACTGATGATTCTCAGATCTACTACTCCATATATAAAACCTCTTTGCTGACATCCAGTTTCACATATCTAAATACTTATTTGAAATTTTGAACTGAAAGTACCAGAGATATCTTTAGTTCAACATATACACAACTGAATTCATTACCTTTTCCCCCAAAACCCTCCTATCTTCTAAATTTCCCAACTACTAACGAAAGTACTACCATTCTCCATCACCCAGGCTCATAACGTAGGCATCATCCTCAACTCCCCATTCTTTCTCACCAGCCCCTCCCCCCATATCCAGTCTGGTGCCAAGTTCTGTTGATTTTGCCTTTCTGACATCAATCACGTATACCCCCTTTCTTTCCTCTGACATTTCCACCAGATTTGTGCAGGCTGTCATCACCTCACCTGGAGTATTGCAATAGCCTGATGGTTGGTTTCCCTGTCCCAAGTCTCTCCTTACTCAAATGTCAAAATGATCTTCCTAAAGCAGAAATCTATTTATGTAACCACTCCCCCCAATGAACTCCAGAGACTCCTTATCACTTTGAGGATCAAATATAAAATCTTCTGTTTGTCTTTTAAATCCTTTTTGTAAACTTATCCTCCCTACCTTTTCAATCTTCTTATACTTTATTCTCCCCTATGCGCTCTGTGATCTTGTGACACTGGCCTCCTTACTGTTTGCCAAATGAAACACTCTATCTCCTGACTCGAGGGACTTTTATTGGCTCTCCCCCATGCCTAGGATTATCTCCCTCCTGTTTTCTGTCTCCTGGCTTCCTTCAAGTCCCCGATAAAATTCTACCTTCTACAGAAAGCCTTTCTTGATCCCCTTTAACATTGATAGTATTTTCCTCTTACTGTTCACCTTCAATTTATCTGTATATATCTTGCTTGTACATAGTTGTTTGTAGGTTGTCCTCCCATTAAACATGGACTTCTTGAGAGTAGGATCTACATTTCGCCCTTGTTTAAATCCTTAGCACATAGCACAACACTTGGCACATAGTAGACACTTAATAAAAATGCTTGTTGATTGATATTTCTTTGATGCTATCTTATTAAATCTTTGATGATATCTTATTATCTATTTGATGATGATATATTTGGTGTGTGATTCTTTCTTAATAAGGTGCTACAATTTCTACTCACATCATGTGTCTCTCAGTTGCCTTTCATGTAAACTAAAGTTGCAGGTGTTTTTTCAGTATGGCAGCTATGCATCAGCATTAGAAGAATATTGATGTTAAAAATGGACTTTGATTTCATGACCCATTTTAAAATGTTAATTATAATATTACCCTAACCTATCAATGGCTTTAGGATGTCATTAATGAGCTAAGCATGGGTAGTGCATATTAAATTAGGTATTCTCTTTGGTGATTTCTGTACTCGTACAACATGGACTGTTATTTGGGGAATAAGGATATCCCCTGATGCTGATTTGGCTTTTATTGGGTTTTATGTTGGAAGATTTGTAGAGACATTAAAATTTTGAGAAGTCCAGAGAATGATTTACATCCTGATTGCTGCATCTCATAGTGTGGTTGCAAACCAATCACATACTTGCAACTATTAGTGTGGGGAAGAAAATTGTTAATAATTGGAGAATATCTACTTAGATAGTTTGATACTTTTTGGAATGATTGTAAATTACGAAATCACAGAATTTCTGAGTTCAAAGGGTCCTCCAAGAACATTTAGTCTGACCTTCACCTTCTAAGAAAGAATCCCTCTTACAACGTACTGTGATCACTGACATACAGTGAAGGGGTGTCTACCACCACTGAGGCAGCCCCATCCACTTTTGGATAGCTCTAATTGCTAGGAGGTTTTTCTTACATTAAGCTTAAATTTGTCATGTTATAACTTTTGCCAGTAGTTACATCTGGGCCAGACAGAACAAATCTAATCCTTTTTGCACATGACAACTCATCAAATACTTGAAATAATCGTTATAATGTTCCCTCTCTCCCCACACACATCTTTTCTTCTCTAGGATAAACATTTCCATTTCCTTCAACTGATCTCAAGACCTGTCATCATTCTTATTACTCTCTTCTGGAAATTTTTCAGTTTATCAATCTCTATCCTAAAATGTGACACCCAGAATTGGACATAATGCTCTGGATGTGAACTGATCAGAGCAGTTCTTGGCACGACTATTATCACTTAAACCCTCTAGGTGCTTTCAAAAGAATTTCTATCTAGCCACATTCCCCACCCCTCTATACTTATGAAATTGATTTTTTGAACCTAAGCGTGACTTTAAATGATAGAACATGCAGTGTGGGTGGAATCCATTGGGACTATGGAGATAATATACATAAAACACTTTGCATCCTAAAGTGCTATATAGATATTAGTTATTTTTATTATTATTGTAGGTACTTTTTACTATCTTCATATGATCCTAATTTAATCCTAGTTCCATACTTCAGATTGGACACTTCTGTTTTAGCAAACTGACTTTCTTAAAAGACCAAATTAGTGCTAGAAATTGTTATTAATGTGGTGGGCATGTTCATGAAACAGAAGCCTACAGACCAAGGGACATGGACAACAGACTTCTGGAGTAATCATGAATGACATACTAAAGCCATAATAATGCATCTGTGTGCCTCGTCTGACTGTGGAATCAGTTCTAGGTGTCTTGGAGAAGAAAGATGAAATATCATATTCAGTGAACTAAAAGTAGAACAGTTTGATACATAACCTAATGTATTAGAGTAATGCAAAATCAGTCTGGAAAAGGTGGACTGGGGCCAGGTTGTGAAGGGCTTTAAATGCCGAACAGAGAGGTTTCTATTTTATCCTAGAGGAAATAGGGAGCCACTTGAGTTAATTGAACAGGGAAAGGGCATGGTCAAAATATTCATTTGTAAGTTCTGTATAAGCTAGAAAGAGGAGATAATTGGCACAGGGAGACTAACCTGGAGGCTATTATAATAGTTCAAATGAGAGGCAATTGAGTTGTATAGCAGTAGGGCTTGGACTCTAAGTTAAGAAAATAAAATTACTGTATGGAGGAGGGGGTGTTTTCAAAAAGGCATTAAATTTAGAATGACTTCCCTAGCTAAACATTGCTTATACATTGAGTAACACTGTCCTGAATGTCCAAGGAATCACTGCCTTGGGAGAAATCATTTATGCATTTGATTTCAAGGGGAAGGTTAGGTTGATTTCACAATATCTAGGGGATGCTTAACTTGAGTACCGTTGCGGAATCCTCCCAAATACTCCCCCTAAGTAGGGGCTCACTTAGGCTTTTTTATTTGACCCAGACAACTAGTAGGACATTTGGTAAGAATTCTGAACAACTTTTTCCTGAACTCTTCCAGCAGAGCATCTATATTTGGGGCTATGGATAAGTCATAATTTGGTATGAAATTTGGAGGAGAATCTTGTGACATCTAATACGAAGAATGCACGCTTGTAGGAGCCTGAACTTGAACATGGAATATTGGCAAACACTGGTCAATGAGTCAGTTGGCAAAAGATCCTGGCTGCCTGGTCAGTTGATTCCTTCATGGCAGTCTCAGCCTGGCTATATTGTTGTTTGTAGGGCAAGCAAGCCATGCAAAGCAAAAGTAATAGACAATTGGAAGGCTATCAGGACTGGTGTGAATGTGCTTTCTCATATGGAGTGGGACACATCTAGGACTACCCTATTTGTGCATGTAATATAAGTTGATCTTTGTAAAGTGACTAGAGGGCCTGATTCAGAGGAGAGACAGAACAGGAAGCAATTGGATGGGATATGCTGAGGATGGGCAGGAATCTCCTAGTAGACTGAAGCTCAAAGATCTGATAAAGTACATCCTACATGGGACTGAGACCCATAGCACCAAACTACCTATGTCTACTTCCTAGAGTTTGCCAATATGCCACCAAAATGACAAGATGAATCTAATGTTTCCCTGCCTCCTTAGAGATCTGGAGAAAGCTTGGTTATTTGGCGTGGTTTTATGGCCACCCTGAATGATTATACCTACCTCTGGATGCCCTGGAAGGGAGTCATAGGCATCATTTTCCCATTTAGTGTGTGGAGGTGGTGAAGAGCAGCCACACATGTGCACTGTTCAGGGGGACAGTTATCACAGTGGCATGATGACAGTTGGGTCCCAGTAACCTTGAAAGCCATAGGTTGCTGCACTCCCACCTAATGTAGGGAGGTAAGGGAGTTTGGGACCTGAATATCAAGGCTGCTTATTAGTGTCTCTTGACCAGTTAAATAGCCATACAATTTATTGCTGATTTCTTTGAGTTGGACCACAAGGACATTTGATAAAGGTTCCTTTTTCCTCTCAAGTATAAAACAGTTCTAGCATTAGCATTTGGGGCCACTTAAAACTAGCCTGTAGTTTTGTTCAGAAACTCTCCTGTGGATTACTTTGTCTATCACAGACTCATATGGAGAGTCAGGATTTTGTGTGGGTGGTCAGCAACACTGATTAATATGTGTACCTTTGTATATATGGGCCGGCAAGGATGGAGCTCCTAAAGCTAACTCAAGTCAACTTTCACCTGTTCCATTCAATTCACCGCACATTGATTGATCATGCATCTGTTCAATAGGCAGGGAAAATATAAAACAAAGAATAATACCCTAATTGAGAGGCAACGTGGCATACGACATTATGGATAGAGAGTTGATCTCAGAGGCAAGAAGATCTGGGCTCAAGCTCTAATTCTTACATGGGATTGGAGCTAGAAAGGACTGTAGTGGCTACCTAGTTCAAACTCTGTCCCCCTACCAACACACACACACACACACACACACACACATAAAACTGAGGCTGAGAGGTTAGTTACATGATCTGCCCAAGATCACTAAAGCAGTAAGCATCAGAAGAAAAATTTTAACCTGGGTCCTCTCGTCTCTAGACCCAACACACTTTCTACTGCACCCAGAAACATAAACTGGCTGTGTTACCCTTGGTAAGTCATTTAATTTTTCATTGCCCCTGGCAATTTTCTGATACTGTTAACTTGTGGAACATCTACCCATCCATATCGGTAGAGAGTTTCCTTACTAGGAATTGCCTACACTAGCAAAAATTACAGGTTTGGACAAAAGAAAAATCACCAAAGAATTTCCAAAGAAGTCACAGATAAAGCTAGCCATGTGTTCTGACAACTATATTCACATCCCTGCCTCTTCTGTCACCTTTCTGAGCAAGGTATCCATCATTTCAATGGAAGAGGTGGACACGAGAGGCAGTGAGTAAAATTGCATTTACTGGAAGAATAAGCAATGGCTGAATAGTCATCCATCAGTGATGCTGTAGAAAGTATTTCTTAGTGGGAAATTGAACTCTATGACCTCTCAAGCCTCTTATAAACCAAAAAAACCCCTATAATTATAAAGATTCCCTAGCTTTATGCTATTAACCTACTTCTTCATAGACTCATTCCCCAAAAATGAAATTGAAAATCTTCAAAATGTTAGTATGTATGTTTTTTTAAATATATTGCATTTCTTTTGACTTCTCATGACATGGGAATGAATTGACCTTTTAAAAGGATGTCAGGCATCATATGCCCATGGGTTTTTGTGCTTAGCTAGGTTTTTAATTATAGAACCATAGAAATGTTTTTTCTTATTAAACTTTTGAAACCCAGGCAAAGCACAGAAAAGATCCTTC